>NW_007232069.1:401672-512388 GCF_000164805.1 Carlito syrichta
GCGGGGGCCGGGAGCGGCCACTGCGCTCCAGTCTGGGTGACAGAGTGAGACTCCAACTCAAAAAAAATAAAAAAGAAAAAGAACATGCCATTCCCAAGGAAGAAATACAAGCCCAGGGTATAAAGCTGCAAAGGATGGACTGACTGATGGAGAGGTGATACCAATGGAGAGTCAACCATCCTAAGGATTTTCTTTGTTTGGGGGTTTTTTTTTTTGGTTTTGTTTTTGAGTAGGAGTCTCACTCTGTCAAAGGCTGGAGTGCTGTGGCATGCTCATGGCTACCGTGGCCTCAACCTGCTGAGCTCAGGCGATCCTTCCACCTCAGTCTTCCAAATAGCTGGAACCACAAGCATGCACCACCACACTGGCTAATTTTTTGATTTATTGTAGAGACAAGGTCTCACCAAGTTGCCCAAGCTTGTCTCGAACCCCTGGACTTAGGCAATCCTCTCGCCTCTGCCTCCCAAAGTGCTGGGATTACAGGCGTGAGCCTCCACACCCAGCAAACTGTCCTAAGATTTTTATTAGCATTGTGACTGGTTTAGGTAGTGCTCTAGTTATAAGTTCCGTAAGTTTTGGATGGTGTGCCCCACCCCCACTTTTTCCATAAGCCTAATTATTTTTCATCCTTAATTTTTCAGAAATGAGACTTTTTAGGAGGTTAGGGGATAAGAGGCAGCAGTATATATGGCATTACAGTAGAAACTCTGGTGTTATGGCGATTTTGATATTTCTTATTGACCCATGGCACTTCTTTCTGGATTCTCATCTCATTTAACTCGGCTGTTTGTATTCATTTCCAAAGGTGCTGTTACAAATCACCACAAGTCTGGTGGCTTAAAACAACACAATATGCTATCTTACAATCTGCAGGCCAGAAGTCCAAAACATGTCTTCAAGGACTAAAATCTGGCAGCACTGTTTCCTCCCTGCCCTTCCCAGCTCTTGGAGATGCTTTCATTCCTTGACTCAGGACATCTTCCACCTTCCATGGGCAACAGTGGTGGTCATGCCTTTTCCACATTATATAACCTGACTCCTCCCCTCTTCACTCACAAGGACTCTTGTGATTACATTGGTCTCACCCAGATAACCCAGGACCGTCTCCTCATCTCAGATCTTTGACTTAATCACACCTGCAAACTCCCTTTTGTCATGTAAGGTCACATACCCACAGGTCCCAGAGATTACAGTGTAAACGTTTTGGAGGCGCCATTCATCTGCCTACCACTCTGTTGTTGTCTACATTTCCTTGTGCCCATGTGTTCACGTTTGGCACCCCCAATAGATGGGAAGCTCATTTAGGAGGAGGGTGTGGATACTGATTCTGTGTCTTTCTCTTTCACCACAGCAATTGCTCAGCGCATAAACTCAGAAGGTATTTTCCCTTCCTAGTTCTTGATTCGAGTAACGCAAAGTATTTCCAGGTACAGGTTGTCTTGTCCAACCATAGCAATGTACCTTCTTGCCAGTCATTGGGATACAAAGATGATTCCATATTATCCCAATTTTCAACAAATTTGCCTTGCAAAATGTCCGTGATGACAGGTCAACACCACGATGACACATAAATAACAAAGCTAAAGAGCAAAATAGTGTGATATTGGACCAAGTACAGAGCGAAGAGAAAAAGAATGGAGGAGGCAACTAGGGAGAAAGACAGTCAACTCAGACCCATCCTCTCTAAATTCTGAATAAGGTCATGGGAAAATCAAAGTAGCAGAGAGGGGTCAAGTGTGTAAAGATATAATAGTATGGCCAGGCTCAGTGACTCAGCCTATAATCCCAGCACTATGGGAGGCTTAGGCAGATGAGTTGCCTGAGTCTGCAGGTTCGAGAACAGCCCAGGCAACTTGGCGAGGCCTCATCTCTATAATAAATAGAAAATTAGACAGGCATGGGAACGTGCACTTGTAGTTCCAGTTACTTGGAAGACTGAGGTAGAATGATCGCCGGAGCCCAGCGGGTGGACATTGAGTGGCCGTGAGCCTGCCACTGCACTTCAGCCTGGGTGACAGAGTGAGACTCCAACTCAAACAAACAAACAAAAAAGATATAATAGTATAATAATGAGAACCCCAAAGATAGCAAAATACGCTTATAACTAAATGTTCCAGAAGAGCAAAGGAGCACTTACCTTATTTAAAGACACAAATAAAATCAAAACATGTAAGGATGCTACTGGAGGCTGGGGACAGGAGAGGACATTAATGTGAGCAATCTTCCTGGTCTTTTGCTCTGTCAATCAAATGCTCAAACAAACTCTGGCTCAGTCTACATTTCAAGCTTATCCCCGTCTCCTCCCAACCTCTCCCAACACCATGGGAACAATGATGTGGCCCCATTTCTACACACTCTCCTGCCTCCTTGTGTCTAAATGTGCAGTCTCCTCTGCTCAATATTCCCCCTGTCTCATCTTTTCAGCCTAAAATGAAACCAGATTGATCCCAACGAGAAAGTATCTTCTCCTCCTGTGAACCCCAGAACACCTTGTTTACAAAGTGCAGTGCACTAGCTGGGCTCGGTGGCTCAGCCTGTAATCCCGTGCTTGGGGAGGCTGAGGTGAGTGGATTGCCTGAGCCCGCGGGTTCGAGACCCGCCTGGGCAACTTGGCGAGACCTCGTCTCTACAATAAATCAAAAATCAGCCGGGCATGGTAGTGCGCACCTGTAGTTCCAGCTACTCAGAAGGCGGAGGCGGAAGGATGGCCGGAGCCCAGCAGGTCGAGGCTGTGGTGGCCAGGAGCGGCCACTGCACTCCAGTCTGGGTGACAGAGTGAGACTCCAATTAAAAAAAAAACAAAGTGCAGTGCACCAAACCACGTGTGCTTTCAAATTTTCCAAAAAGAAATCACCTTTAACCCCTGTAAACAGATTCAGGTATGGTAGACGGTATTTTCCCAAAGTGAAAAGACCACAGCAATATTTGCTACCCATGCTCTTCTAGAACTATGCAGTCAAGATACAAAGCCTAATTTCTATTCCTCGAGCCAGAAGGCTTGGGGCTTACTCACAACCGATAGTATGCAGTAGAAATGATGCTGCGTAACCTCTAGGTCATAAGAGGCGACTGAGCTCGTCTTGCTTGCTGGAGTCCTTGCTCTCGGAGCCCTGAGCTTCCATGTTAGAAGCTCATGTAGAGAAGCCACAGCACCTGAGGAAGACCTGGACAGGTGCTCCGACCAGTAGACCTCATCTTCCAACACTCCAGACTGGGCACCAGACGTGTGAATGAAGGAGTCTAGACAACAACACAGCCTAATTTCTGCATCATCCCCAATCGTCATAGAGCAGAGACAAGCCACTCCTACTGTTCAAATCCCAAATCCACAGACTCAGCATAAATAAGACAATCATTTTAAGTCATTAAATTTTGGGGGTGATTTCTTCTGCAGTGATAGGAACTGGGGCACCAAGTACAAGTAGGACCCATATTCTCACTGAATGTATTGTTTGGGAAGGTTTCCTGAATCAGGGCTCTGATGATAGCCATTATATTAACAGAGAAACTAGCACTTAGGACAATTAGAGGACAATTAGCGGCTTTTCCATAGTCTCAGATATCGTGATAGATGAGAGGAAACATCACAAAGCTCCATTTTAAGAGCATTGTTTTATTGAAAGCCAGAAAAAAAATATTTTCTGGGAGTAAGCCACTATTCTAGAGGAGAAAGGTGAACAGAATTTGTGTGCCTAGAGACACTGAGAATAAGTAATTCCCCTTCCCCAAGCCGATTCCCCCAGGGTGAACTGATCCCATCTTAGGCAGGAGTGCCTTCTGCAGGAGGGAAGCAGCAAAGGAGGCTTATCAGGCAGGATAGGGGTTCCCAGGCAGCCCTGGTCTTTTTAAAGCAACATTGTAGATCACACACACACACACACACACACACACACACACACACACCCACACCCTGCACAGCTGACAGTGACCAGGACTTCCTGGGGACTGGGCAAAGTCATTGTTGCTGGGAAGGGAAGGGAAGTGCATGCTTCCGGTGAGTTTTGCCTTATGTGGCTAAAATGTGAGGAACTTGGCAAACTTCCCAGTCCAAGAATAACCTCCACCCAAGTTACTGAAATGAAAGTGAGGAGGGGATGAAACGAAAAACAAAACACAGTCGATTTTGCAATACTTTCTGGCCAGTGAAGTAGTCTGCAGATATTGTTTAAGACATTTAGGAATCCAAGGGATTATTATAAGCACTATTTTTTTCTTTGCTCAAGACATGTAAGCGATTTTGTACAAACCAGGATGGAAATATAAAGTCATTATCAATTTCTTTCCCAATTAAATACATTCATCAATAAATAATTACTGAGCAGGTAACTCTGAACATGTTTAGTTTTATAAGGAAATTCCAAGAAAGAATGTCTAAGAATTCAGAGTGAATGAATGTGTCTTTCTATATTGGCTGGGGCTCATTCGCCTTATAAATCTATTCAGCATTTAAGACTTACATTTTAAATACCAGACTTCCTTCTTCTTGTACTGAACTATGTAACCATGTCCTGAACATTGGCATAAGGCACCTTGGCTTTCCTGAATGTAATTCCCTGCCACGTGCCCTCAATTATCTGGTCACTGCATAGCCAAATCTCCAGCATGCCTGGGCTGACATTCTGGGAAGAGTCAACCACAAATCATCTTGTATTATGGTAGCGTGGCTTCTATCATAGGTGAACCCTCAAACTTCAGTGGTTAAACACTCCTGACATTCATCTCCTGCTCCTGCAGTGCCCAGTTGGCACAAGGCAGGGAAGAGGGAAGTACCACATGATCCTGTGGAGTCCTGGTGGAGAGAGGCCATGCCATCCTACGGGGGCATCTCCTGGAGCTGCCCAGGGCATTGACGTCAGCCAAGAGACAAGAGGGTGAGAGGGAAGGACCCAAACTGGATGTCAGTGTTTCTAGAAAGTGTCATCCTGGTTGAGCAGCCACTTTCCAGCAACATAGAAGGGGAATAGTTATTTGTGAACAACCAACCCTTTGGCTACACATGCCATTCCCAGTAGGTATTCCCCTGAGCCTGCGAGATGGTGCCACAAATCAAGCCCAGTCCTAGCAGATCCATAAGATCAAGCTTTGCTGTCTTGGTCTAAGTTGCGTTTATTTGGAGCTGCACTTTGGAACTGGGGGATGGTCCTTCCCGTGGGGATACGGCAAAGCTGGATGAGACGAGGCTGGCCTGGCTCACACTCGTAGCACAGTCGTATCATGTCCCTTCCTGTTTCCAGTGCTCATTCACCCAAAGAGGTCGACCCAGTGGGAAGGACCTTACAAAAGAGAAGCATGTTCCTCCTGTCCTCAATGATAGGCGGACACATTAGTGCGTGCTGTGCCCCCCAGACAACTTTGGGAAGCCAGTGCCAGGTTTCAAGATTTTCTAGGGCACAGACCCAGACCAGGATTTCCTTTCCCTTCTGTGAGTAGCCACCGATGATATAAGAGCCGGATTCGGTGTTGATGGTAAGCAGACCTGTTCAGAGATCTGTTCATTTATATAACGGGTTGGCCTGCTCTGTAGTCCCATCGCCCTCTTTCTATGGAAATCCAAATTGTTTTTTAAGTAATAATAACATAAACCACAATACATTGTTATCTCATTGTGCTAAGCACTGTGCAAAGCACAATTTTTTTTTTTTTTACCTATAGTAGTAACACTGGCTCTGCAAAGGTAGACATTATTGATTTCATTTTAAAAGGAGACAACCCAGCATGGTGTCGTAGCTTGTTCAAGGTAAATGATCAGTGACTGAGCTGAGACTCAAGTCCAGGTCAATGCGGGTCTAGAATGTGTTCTTCTGCCTCCATGCCACACGATGAGTACCACCAACTCCCCACTGCCACACCTTGGGGTGCATGCCCCCTGCTTCCTAGAGTCAATACTCAGCACACACAAGGCACACACCAAGCCACTCATTCTTCCCTGGTAAGACTCACCTATGGGAGACTTCTCAGACTTCTCAGGACCAGCATGGTACATTCACCTTGACAGGGTAATCCCCATGTACAAGAAGTTTGAAAAAACCAAGCGAATTAAACAGCAACTATCATCATACAGGACTGCGCATGTCGACAACATATAATCTTTGACCACATCCATTCCTTTTCAGTCATGCCAAGGGTAAGCCACAGAGGCACACAGGTGTTTTAGATTCTTGTAAGGGTTTGTGTCATCATCAGCACAAGACCCACTTTCCTTCATTTACATATCTGCTCCTTCATAGTCAACAAACAATGAAGAGTCCATCCTCTCTTCCTAGAGATATTATAAAGGCAACACAGATTCAGAAAATAGTCAACTGGTCACTAAGACAGCCTTTGTTCCAAGCCACAGAAGATTTAAAAAGATAGTTACAGCCGGGCTCGGTGGCTCAGCCTGTAATCCCACGCCTTTGGGAGGCTGAGGCGAGTGGATTGCCTGAGCCCGCGGGTTCGAGACCCGCCTGGGCAACTTGGCGAGACCTCATCTCCACAATAAAGTAAAAAATCAGCCGGGTGTGGTAGCGTGCGCCTGTAGTTCCAGCTACTCGGAAGGCTGAGGCGGAAGGATCGCCGGAGCCCAGCAAGTTGAGGCTGCGGTGCCCGGGAGCGGCCGCTGCACTCCAGTCTGGGCAACAGAGTGAGACTCCAGCTGAAAAAAAAAAAAAGATAGTTACGACCACCAAGTATCCATATAATTTCACAGCACCTTCTCCAGAGAAACCTTCCTACATGTGTCATTAAAGTCGTTAAGCAGAGGCAGAGCATTTGGTGTTGGAGGTCACAACAAAGAAAAGCACACTGTACACTACTGTACTGCCATTATTGAAATAACAACTTCATTTTTTGGAGTACTTAATATTGCCAGTCATTATGCTGTATCCTATTTTATTTTATTTTATTTTATTTTATGTTGGAGTCTTACTCTGTTGCTCAGACTGGAGTTCAGTAGCATGCTCACGGCCACCTCAGTCTTGACCTGCTGGGCCTAGGCCATCCTTCTGCCTCAGCCTTCCAAGTAGCTGGAATTACAGGCACACACCACTATGCCCAGCTAGTTTTTTTTTTTTAATTTATTGTAGAGACAAGGTCTTGCCAAGTTGCCCAAGCTGGTCTGGAACCCATGGCTTAGGCAATCTTCTCGCCTCTGTCGTCCAAAGTGCTGCGATTACAGGCATGAGCCACCGCGCCAGGCCATGGCATGCTGGATCCTTTATAAACATTGTTTTATTCGATTCTCACAATAAGATGGGTGTGGTGGCTCATGTGTGTAATCCTTTGGCCACTTGGGAGGCCGAGGCAGGCAGACTGCTTGAGCTTAGGAGTTCAAGACCAGCCTGGGCAACATAGCAAGATCTCCTTGCTACAAAAATTTTTTAAAAAAAATTTAGCAAGGTGTGATGACACATGCATGTAGTTTCAGCTACTTGGGATGCTGAGATGGAAGGATCATCGGAGCCTGGGAGGTTGAGGCTGCCATGGGCCATGACCATTGTGATTATGTCACTTCACTTTACCCTGGACGACAGAGTGAAACACCAACTCAATTTTAAAACATCCTAACAAAGAACTGAGTGCCATATGTTCTCACTCACAAGTGGACCCTGAACATTTATCATAATACTATAAGGAAGAGATCGGCAGTAGCTGGAAACTGCCGGGGGTGGGGATCACATAAAATTAATAAGAGTTTCTCATCTCAAACCAGGCAAAGTGGGGACCAAAGGTAGGCCCAAGCTTACCTGTAAGATGACCACTTGTATACCTAATCCTGAATTGTATCCCACGTCTTTAAAATAAAATAAATTAAAATATATAATATAATTTATATATAAAGACAGGTTTCCAGCCAGATGTGGTGGCTGAAGTCTGTAATCCCAGCACTTTGGAGGCTGAGGTGAGAGGACTGCCTGAGCCTACAGGTTTGAGACCAGCCTGGGCAACATGGTGAGACCTGGTCTCTACAATAAATCAAAAAATTAGCTGGACGTGGTAGCATGTGCATATAGTCCATCTACCAAGGCTGAGGCGGAAGGGTCACCTGAGCCCAGCAGGGTGACGCTGGGGTGGCCATGAACATGCTACTGCACTCCAGCCTGGGTGATGGAGTGAGACTCCAACTCAAAAAAAAAAAAAAGACAGGTTTCCAATTCAAAATGAAATATTCTATTTGAATAAATCATAAACACATACATCAATATGGATGATGGGGGAAAAGCAAAAGGCAATAGTCTAAAAAAAAATCCATGAAAAAATATCCTCACAACGATCGACTACAAAGACGCATATTGTTATTTTCATTTTATAGAAGAAAACCAAAACTCAGAGTCGGATCAAGTCAGCACATAGCAAATGACAGCAGAAGAACTTGAGCCCAGGTTTGTCTGAATGCCTCTAAAGCACATGCTCTTTCCTCCGTACCAGATACCTAGAGGGCCCAGAGATACTTGCAAAGAATACCAGCTAGAAGGAAGCCCGGTACAGACTGGGAAGCTTGTTTGGCACCACGTGGCAGTGCTGCCCTTGTGCCGTTACCAGAAAGGGAACACAGTGTTCTGAAACCGCACAAAGACTGTAAACAAGACAAATAGAAACGCTCAGGATTGGTGCTAATCCCTTGTTGGAGATGAACTTCAGAAAAAGCCCTCTGTGGAGCATTTGACTGGATAGCTTGGCCTCCAAAATACTCAAAGAAAGTGGTGAGAGCAACAGCTGTTTTGTGAGTGTGTGTGCATTTAAGGCAGTCTATCTCTTCCTACGCCACCGGTTTCCTTGTTTATATCAGATCTCAGATGCTAGTTGAGCGATTTGAATTCCAAGGAAACATGAAATCAACTTTTATAAAGAGAATTCCAAAGCTGACATTTGTCGATAAAAGCAATTTTGCAGGGTTTGGTAATTTGGAAGATTTGCAAACACTGAAGGGGGCAGCGGTGGGATGGAATTATATGAAGGCGCCTTGCCAGCGAACCCCTTCATACACAATAAATAAGTAGATCAAAGTCATGAACCAGTTACTTCAAATGAAAATGCTCCCATGTCAAAACACACATATATTTTATATCATTTTATTTGTAACCAAGGCTTTAGGATCCCATTCTCAGGATTTTGCAAGATCTTTCTATGGCTTATTATTCTTCAATTCATGAAAGATTTTGATGGCACCACAGACATCAAAAACTCACTGAATAATTCCGTTCCCGTGTTATTTCTGAAAATGTTGCATAAAAGCGACTTCTGGTGTTCCCAATTCCCAAGAGACTCCATCAATATGTCTTTGCCGTGGATGTGTTGAACGGTAAGACAGGAAGGAGGTGTTATCTCCCTTACTCCAAAACCCAGGATAACTGTTGTTTGAACAGGCTTCTTTCAAGTCTGGGAACCCATGCCCTGGTCCATTAAAGGTGAACGAGGGGGACTCCCTGTCCAAGTATGTCTTCAGTTTCAGAAGAGCAAATCCAAAGAAGGTCTGGCATGAGCTTTTTGCCCCGGTCGATGACCCGAAAAAAGAATGGATGAGGATTCAGGCTCCCCTCTTCCCAGGTCAGGTCCTGGGGTGGGGTGGGGAGAAGTAAAGGAGGAAGAAATAGAAATTCAGGCAGGTTTGGGTGGATTGAAGAAGAAAGAGGCGGGAACAGATCCAAGACTTGTGGGATCCCAGAGCTTATATAACTTGGGATGCCCTCTTTAAAGCAAGTAAGATCATAAATATAAAATTAAGTGTGAACACAAGACAATAAATTGTCTTAAACTGACAGATAGCATAAACACCATGAGGTCCAGACAATTAAGAGTTTTCATTAGTTAACTGCTTAAAATACATCTATCATATTTTCCCCCTACATTTATTAGCTGCATATTTGATATCATTATTTTTTAACAAAGAAAGTAGAAATATAGTGCAACCTTTTCTTTAGCATATTTGGTCAAAATTAGCTTTTTTTTTATTACTGAGAAGTTTGGGAAAGTTTCTTTTAGCTTCACAATTTAGTCTTAATAATGTCATATAACTATTAGAGTTGCTGTTAAGTTTGAGGAAATCTCTGTGGTCTTTCTTTCATTTATTTATTTATTTATTTTAAAGATGTGGGGTACAATTCAGGGCTAGATATGCAAATGTTCATTATGCAGGTACCCTTGCTGGTGAGGTGTGCGCCCTCCCTCTCCTGGCAGTTTCCCACTACTGCCGATCCTCTTCTTATAGTATTATGATAATTGTTCAAGGTCCGCTTATGAGTGAGAACATGAGGTATTCAGTTCTTTGTTTCTGTGATAGATCACTCAGTATTATAGACTCTAAGTTCATCCAAGTTGCTGTGAAGTTCTTAATTTTGTCCTTCTTTATGACTGCATAATATTCCATTGTGTATATGTACCACATTTTAAAAAATCCAGTCCTCTTTCAATGAGCAGCATGGTCGGTTCCATGCTTTTGCTATTGTGAATAATGCTGCAATAAACATGCGTGTGCAGGCATCTTTTTCATAGAGTGATTTGAGTTCCTCCGGGTATATTCCCAGTAGGGGGATTGTGGGGTAGTATGGAAGGTCAATTTTTAGATCTCTTAGGAATCACCACATTGTTTTCCACAGAGGTTGTACTAGCTTACACTCCCACCAACAGTGTAGAAGTGCTCCCTTTTCCCCAGCATCCTCTCCAGTTTCTGTTGTTTTTGAGCTATTAATGATGGCCATCCTGACTGGAGTTAGGTGGTATCTCAGAGTGGTTTTAATTTGCATTTCTTTGGTGACTAGTGAGGCTGAGCATTTTTTCATGTATCTGTTGGCTGTTCCTATATCCTCTTTTGAGAAGTGTCTATTCACATGTTTCGCCCAGGTCTTTCTTTCATTTTGTTGTTGTTATGGATATATTTAGTAGCTCTGATACGACTGCAGGTTTATGTCCAATAAACAGAAGGTTTGACAAATTTCATTTCATGCAACTCCTATTAAAAACTCAAAAATAAATATGGTGAATTTATAATTGTGAACTCTGCATTGCCAAGGTTATTTATTTATTTATTTATTTTGGAGTACGAGTCTTACTCTGTCACCCAGGCTGGAGTGCAGTGGTACACTCACGGTCACCACATCTCCAACCTGCTGGGTTCAGATAATCCTTCTGCTTCAGTCTTCCAAGTAGTTGGGACCACAGGTGGCGCGCCACCACGTCTGGCTAATTTTTTGATTTATTGTAGAGATGAGGTCGCGCCAAGTTGCCTAGGCGGGTCTCGAACCCGCGGGCTCAGGCAATACTCTCGCCTCCCCCTCCCAAAGTGCTAGGATTATAGGCGTGAGCCACTGCGCTTGTCGCCAAGTTATTCTTAACCGGAGAAATAAAGTTTTGAATAGGCATCATTGAGAACCAAATCTTCTACCTACAGTTTTATCCTGTGATGACTGGAAGAATTTTCCACAGACTAGCTTCTGGCTCCTCACATTTCAAACATTGTTTTTCCTCCACTCTTCACATGCCTCCAGTGCTGGTGCAAATTGCCATGTGTTCTCTAACTCTGCATATTTATGTCTTGACACCGGGCACATCAGCCCAGTGGGTTCAGAGAGAATTTCTGGAAGTCATTCCTCATCAGGATGGCTATTCATAACTCAGCTATATGTGAAATTGTTGGAAAACCACATATATTCATCCCATTTAACCCAAGCTAAATATACCTCCGATTCAAACTCCATGAAAACAAATACAAAACCACCCAGGGCCACTCCCAACACCCACGGAAAGAAAATAGAAACAGAGGATGTCAGAGTGGAAAGAACCAGCAGCCTTCCCTTGTTGCTCAAGTGCCTTACTTTTGCACATTTTATAAACATATGACCATTGGAATACATTCTAAGGCTCCTCCCAGGGCCTCAGAAGAGCCCACGCAAGACAAGAACCTGTGGCTTAAGTGTCTACAGCTCTATGAAACGAATACACTTGCAAAATTTGTTCCAAATCCCCCTGGGCACAGTCACATTTCAAAGGAAGCCAACAGAGGACAGAGAATAGATACTGGTGATATGTCCCTTCTCATCACTGTTGGCTACTAAATAAGCCATCTCCCCACCCCACCCCCGTTCCCCCACCCTACCTAAAAAAATCACCTTTCATAAGTACAGTCTGAGGAATAAAGGGGGGGGGTGAACTCCTAAATTCAATTTATCTAAAAGAGGTTGAGTTTAAACCTCAATTCTGCCATCAAGTGAGTGGAGGACTTGACATAGTGATCAAATTGCATCACAGAAAAGGAAAGTGATTTTTTTGCCATTTACAAACATTTGACATTTACACACTGTTGTGGTAGGTTAAAAGTACCCTATTTAGAGAGCCACCAAGAACCTTAGATTGCGACCTTATTTGGAAAAAGGATCTTATAATGAAGATAAGGTATCTTCTATATAATTAGTTAGGGAGTTTGAGATGGAATCATGCTAGATTTAGGGTGGACCCAAAATCCAAAGAGGGGTGTACTTATCAGAAGAGGAGAGGACACAAGAGACACACACAGAGAAGGCCACAAGAAGACAATCAGAGGCTGGAATTATGCTGCTGCCACAAGCCACGTAATGCTTGGGGCCGCCAGAGGCCTGAATCTTCAGAGGTAGCATGGCCCCGGTGACACTAATTTTGGACTTTTGCCTTAAAACTGTGGGAAGGCCAGGCACGGTAGCTCACGCCTGTAATCTCAGTATTTTGGGAGGCTGAGGTAGGAGGATCGCTTGAGGCCTACCACACATCAAAAAAATTAGGTGGGCAAGTGTTTTAAGTCACCAGGTGACTTCTTATAACAGCCCTATGAAACGAATACACTTGCAAAATTTGTTCCAACTACGACTGAAACAAAACAATAAAAATGAAGTGGCAGTCAGGTGTGGTGGCTCACACATACAATGCCAGCACTTTGGGAGGCCAAAGTGGGAGGATTGCTCGAGCCCAGGAGTTCAAGACCAGCTTGGGGAATGTAGCAAGACCTCATCTCTACAAAAAAAAAAAAAAAATTAAAAAATTAAAAATTAGCCAGACCTGGTGGCATGTACTTGTAGTCCTAGCTATTCGGGAGGCTAAGGTGGAAGGACTGCTTGAGCCTATGAGTTGGAGGCTACTGAGAACCGTGATTGTGGCACCATACTCCAGACTGGGCGACAGTGAAACCCTGACTCAAAAAAAACAAGAAGAAAGGAAAACAGAAGTGGCATGTCTTGTCTATTCTATTTGGAGAGCTAAGACTGCAGGATTTAGTAATACTGAAAACAAGGGAAGTGATTGAAAAGAAGTTGCACGTTTCACTAATAATTCGTGATTCAAAATAAGGATTATGTTTCTGCTCCCAGATCCTGTAGGTCAGAAATTTGGAAAGAGAACAGAAAGCAGGACTCTTCTCTGTGATATCTGGGGCCTCAGCTAGGATGAGTCACCCAGCTAGGGATGGAAGGAACGGGGCGAGATGACTGTACCGATGGCTTTTCGCTCCGTATCCAGTCCTTGAGCTGGGCTGGCTGAAGACTGGGCTGAGTTGGGACTGGTGAGCAGAGCATCTACCTGTGGTCTCTCTAGCATGGCCGGCTCAGGCTCGAAGGACTGTTTACCCAGAAGCTTAGGGCTCCAGAGGCAAATATTCCCAGACGAAAAGGTGCGACCGAATGGTCTTCTGTGACCCAGCCTTGAGAGTCTCATGGTATCACTTCTGCCTTTCTCTCTTGGTCAAAGCAGTTGCAGGACCATCCTGATTCCAGGGAAGAGGACACAGACCCTGCCTCTGATGGGAAAAGTGCCAAAGAATCTGTGACCATGTTCGAAACCTGCCATTTGCATGGCACAGACAAGATCAGCTCTGTCTGAAAATCAGTAGGGGACGCTCCTCCAGGCCAGGCCACAGGGGTTCTGCCAGACTGCAGCGCCGGCACATAATCATTTAAATCGTAATTAATACGCAGTTAAATAGCAAAATTAATATAATTAATTAATATATAATGAATCATTTAAAGCACAGCTTCATTGAAACTCCCAGTCAGTGCAAACGGTACCTGACTTGTAATGGTTTGAATTTGGGATTTTTCAACTTTACGATGGCACAAAAGCGATCTGCATACAGTAAAAAGCACACTTAGAGCTTTTATTTTGCCCTTTTCCCAGGTTAGTGATAAGGTTCCCTTAGGGTCTCCAGGCAGGGCCGCACAGCGGCCGCAGCTCCGGGTCAGCCACGCATCATGGAGGTGAGCAGCTGACCTTCTGCAGTGCACCCTGTTGCCAGACAATTTTGCCCAGTGGGAGCACGTTTAAGGTAGGTGGGGTAAACTGTGGTGTTCGCGGCGGACTCCTCTCAATGTAACTCCACGGTACGTCGAGGAGCCTCTGCGTTTGTCACAAGCCAGCCCCCGGGGAAACCTGCATCCTGAGACTTTCTGAAACTGGAAAATACATTGACCTATTAGCGAGATTATCTTGTAGGCAGACCATCCCCTCCTGAAGGCTATGGCATTCCCACTGCCAGTCAACCTGGAAAGAGGTCATTTCTGGGACAGGGAACTCCGAGGCGGTGGCTGGTCCTGGGTTGAGATGAAGGGAGGCTGCTTCCTTCTCTCTCTGGAGCCAAGGCTCAGTTTGGGCTGAGCCTGAGGCCAGAAGTGCCCAGAGTGTTTCTGGAAGCGGGGATGAGCTGCCCCTGGCCACATGCAAGTACGCTGTGAAGACAGAGACAGAACGGTGGTCTGTGAGAAACCCTAGGGCAGAGCTTGGTCTGGGCAATATTTGTGAATTATTTCCTGGGATCTCTCTAGCTCTTGCTCTAGCTCTGTCTTTCTCTATCTCTATCAATCTCTATATCGTCTAGGGAGAATATATATACATTTTATTATATACAGTATATATAATATAATATTATATATTATATATAAAAGGAAGGAACATAAAACCATATATATATTTGGTTTATGTTCCTTCCTTTATCCTTCATTTTAAATGTAATATATAACTTAGTATTATATATACTGTATATAATAAAATGTATATCTATTCTCCCAGAAGAGAAAACCATATATAATACAATATAATATAAACATATATATGTCCTTAAACCTCTGGGAAATCCTTGTTAAACATTGCAGGGTGGTCTTAGTGATGCTGTGAGGAACCAGTTAAAAACCAGGCCCTAGCTGGGCTCGGTGGCTCAGCCTGTAATCCGCGCCTTGGGAGGTTGAGGTGAGTGGATTGCCTGAGCCCGCAGGTTCAAGATCCACCTGGGCAACTTGGCGAGACCTCATCTCTATAATAAATCAAAAAACTCAGCCAGGCGTGGTAGCGCATGCCTGTAATTCTGGCTACTTGGAAGGCTGAGGCGGAAGGATTGCCAGAGCCCAGCAGGTCGAGGCTGCGGTGGCCGGGAGCGGCCACTGCACTCCAGTCTGGGCGACAGAGTGAGACTCCAACTCAAAAAATATATATACAAAAAAACCCCCAGGCCCATGTGGATGTGTTGAGTACAGAGAAGTGTGGTGCACTCTTGTCTTGGGCTGGTAGCAGAGGTGGTCTCTGGAAGAGGCCAGGTGTGCCCAGTGGAGGTGTGATCCTTGGGAGGGTCATTCGTAGCGTGACCAGGTCAGGCTGGGAGACCCCGAGAGATGTTCCTTTGAGCTCAAGTCAGAAGAAACTTTGGAAACTGTCACCCACAGTTGGCCAACAGCTGAAGGCGGCCAGTGCCTCGCAATAACCCAGCTAGGGGCCATGCTGTTAGGCCCACCACATGATTTAGCTGTGCCCCAGTGCAGGCAACCGGCCAAGGGGGTGAGACTGGGCATAAGCTATCCTATCCTCCACTGACCCAGCCATGCACACTTGCACGGGGCAGAAGCAGGTGCTCATGTCCAGTTCTCACAAAGGTGTTATATCAACCAGGGCAGCCCAGGTGCCACTGTGGTTTGTCATACGTTGAAAAGTACAACTCTGAAGTATAGGTAACAAAATGGAGCACAAGTGGGGGTGAAGAGGACTCGGGCCCACTGGAAATGACCACTGGAGCAGATGTGAGTGGAGGATGGTCACAGAGGCTAGGGTAGGCTTGGGTAGTGAGCGGGGCCAGATGACAAATCTGCTGTCACAGAAATGGGAGTAATGAAGATAGACAGACAGACAGACAGATAGATAGATCGATAGACAGATGATAGAGATAGTCTTAGTCTATTTACATTGCTATGAAGAAATACGTGGGGCTGGGTAGTTTGTGAAGAAAAGAGGTAGCCGGGCTCGGTGGCTCAGCCTGTAATCCCAGCACGTTGGAAGGCCGAGGTGAGTGGATTGCCTGAGTCTGCCAGTTCAAGACCAGCCCAGGCAATTTAGCAACACCTCATCTCTACAATAAACAAAAAAATTAGCCGGGCGTGGTAGCGCATGCGTGTAGTTCTGGCTACTTGGAAGGTTGAGGCGGAAAGATTGTTGAAGCCCCCGCAGGTCGACGCTGGAATGGTCGTGAGCGTACCACTGCCCTCCAGCCTGGGCGACAGAGTAAGACTCCAACTCAAAAAAAGAAAAAAAGAAAGAAAAGAGGTTTATTTGGCTCATGAATCTGCAAGCTATGCATCTGTTTCTGGTGAAGCCTCAGGAAGTTCCCACTCACGATGGAAGGCCAAGGGGAACAGGTATCACATGCTGAGAGAGAGGAGGAAAGAAAAAAGGGAGGTGTCAGGCTCTTTTTGACAACCAGATCTCATGGCAACTAATAAAGCAAGAACTCATTACAGCAGGGAAGCACCAAGCCATTCATGAGACCCATCTCCATGATCCAGGCCCACCTCCAACACCGGGGATGGCCTTTCAACCTGCAACTTGGAGGGGACAGCCATCCAAACTGCATCAGATATACAGTGCCTTCCGCCAGCACCAGTAGTGCAAGGGTCCCCTTGGAGGAGCATTCGCATCTGCATGCCATGGGATACGGGAGAGATGACCCCGTGAGTGTGTGGGCAGACAGGGAAAGGCCTGTGCTGCCTCGTGGCAGCCAAGATCGGAGCATTTCATATACTTATAAAAGACCACAGAAACTCCTAGACTCCTACAGTTGAGAGTCAGAGCTGTACAAATCTGCAACTACTAGTAGGCTCTTATTTCATTCAACCCTTCCCCCACTCCCACCGATGGTGTCACCCAGAAAACAGGCTTATGTCTAGAGTTCTGTTGGAAGTTTTAATTTTATCTATTTTTTTTATAGAGACGCGGTCTTGCTCTGTTGACCAGACGGATCTCAAACTCCTGGCCTCAAGTAATCCCCCACTTTGGCCTCCAAAAGTGCTGGGATTTCAGGTATGAGCCACCAAGCCTGGAGGAAGTTTTAATATGCATATCTGTCTCCCATTAGGACTGCAGGTTCCCTGGGTGAGGATTGTGTTACATACCAGGAACTCCTGTATTGCCTGATAGGTGATGAATGCTTACTCTACATTGGATGAAAGAACAAAGGACAGGAAGTTTCAGGTCATGGTCACTGTGTAACTGGGCACCTCGTGTGGCCACTGACTGGTTTCTGGCTACACACTAGTGGGTGCCACCCAGTGGGATGCTGTGGCATGGCTGAGGTACTCCAAGAAGGCACCGAGAAGGCATGAGGGGGAACAGCTGCCACCACCCTCAACCGTCACCCTGAGTACCCTTGACTCATACTTATCTGACCCAGCCAGTCCCTTTGGCTAAGAAACTGGTGAGGGAAGTTTACCAAAGCAGGTAAGGGAGTCAAGGAAAGGAGGAAGGGGCACAGACATCCAAATATCATAGGTTCCATTGGTTTCTTCCAGTCATGGGTGCAATCCAATTCAGACACAAAGGTGGACTGGATGATCTTTTCTTCGCTTCCTTGATTTCACGCACAATGTGTCAAAGGAGATGAGATGGTTGGGGCTTCATTGGTAGGCTTGGCCACGCACTTCTAGTTTCATCTACAAGTTCCAGAAAACCCAGCTGTGTGCTCCAGATTTTTCAATTAAATGTCCTCTTCCCAATTCACCAGAAATCACGAAGGCAGTTCTCTTTGGACATTTATCCTTGGTGGCTGGCTAAATGGAGAGCTTAACATTTAAGTGAACTGATATAAATGCCTGTTGATTTACTTTATATGAATTCAGTAAAAGTTTGTAAGCAAAAGCTACACACACAGCTCAATGCATCAAGGAACTTTTTTTTTTTTAAGGTTTAGGATAGTGACAGCTTCCACCGTCTACATCTAGAAAAATGGAGCAGAGCCACTTTGAGAAAATATAGAAAAAAACTAGACAAGGTTAGATCATGAGTTCCCCTGAGTGGGCCAGTCACTGGAGCAGAAGCATGAGTCAGACTGAAAAGGCTGAGTTGTTTAAACGAAAAGGGGGAAGGGGACGGCACTCCAAGCAGGTAGAATGGCATGAGCAAAGGCTTGGAGGCAGCATAGCTGGTATCCCTGAATGTTCCTGTTATGAAGAGGAACCAAAAGCAGTATTAAATCGGTTGGTCAGAAACAGATGAAACACTCTCCAGAAGAGTATGGACTTCTGTGTGTGTGTGGGAAGCCTTTTTCCTTATTTTACATGGTCAGTGGCTGCAGGAGGACCTGTGAATTTAACTGACACAAGACAGAATAACAAGAGAAAATGAATACAAATTTATTATGTATATTTTTGCAAAGGAGTTCACAGAAAAGAAGTGAAACTCAAAGAAGTGGTTAGGCTCAGTGGCTTACATACCATTTTAACAAAGGAAATGGGTTTTGGCTTTCAGCGACAATAAACTGTGGGAAATTGACTAGGAAATATATGGGGGAAACTAATGGAAGGTAAGGGGATACGGTTGTTCTAGTAAAACTTGCTTATGCAGACTTTCCTCAGAGCTGACTCTTCATCTCTGGTAATGAGAGCTGCTCTCCTCTTCCTGGTAGGGAGTGGGCGGAATTCTATGCCCTGCTTTTAGGCAGGAAAAGAGAGAGCCGATAATCATTCCTGTATCTGCTTATTTTCAGTTGCTTTCAGCCCTAAATAAACCATACTCCAAAGTGTCAAGTTATGAATCCCTTCAACCATGTAGGACAGTATATGGCAAAATGCTCTCACTGGAAGTCTAGTCTGGTAATATTTACCTGACCACGGGAAAAGAGTCCCAGGTATCTGCCCATGAGGCAGTTCACACTTATATTATATTATATTAATATAATAAAAACTCTGAGTAGCCCTGCATCAATGAAATCTATTTAATTTGGTTTAAAGCCCTATCAAACATGAAAAGATCGACATCATTAGTAATTAGGGAAGTGCAAATTAAAAAGACAACACACCTATTACAATGGCCAACATCAAAAAAAAAAAAAAAAGAAGAAGAAAAAGAAGAAGAAAAACTGGCAATACCAAGGGTTAATGAGGCTGCAGAGCAACTGGAGTTCTAGAGCATTGCTGGTTGGAGTGCTCTGGGGAGGTCACCAGGACGATCATGGTAAACAAGGGTAAGGTTTGTTATGCAGCTTTGAGTCAGTGCCTGCTCCATTGATAAGAGTCTACAGTAATTTAGAGTCACCCTTCTTGTCCTGGTGCTGAGAAGGAGACACTCTTACAAATGGAGACTTCCTTGCTGGGTACAGTGGCTCACGCCTGTAATCCCAGGCAGACAGAGGTGAGAAGATTGCCTGAGTCCAGGGTTCAAGAACAGCCTGGACAACTTGTCTCTACAGTAAATCAAAAAATTAGCAGGGTATAGTGGCACATACCATAGTGGTTCAGTTACTTGGAAGGCTGAGGTGAAAGGATCGCCTGAGCCCAGCAGATTGAGGCTGCAGTGTCTGTGAGCATGCCACTGCACTCCAGCCTGGGTGACAGAATGAGACAACAACTCAAAAAAAAAAAAAAAAAAAGGAGACTTCCTTTATAAGTACACATTTCCCCTACAAGATGGTCTGTTTTCAGATGAAAACTCCAGAATCTGTGGTTTCTCAAAATAATGGGCTCAAAAGAATCCTTATGCCAAAGAGGCATATATATTGGAGTGGCATATCCTGGTCTCCTCCAAGTGGTCAAGGAGACCTTCTTGAGACATTGAAATTTAAGCAGACACTTGAAGGAGGTGAGGAAGAAGCCATTTGGCTACCTAGGAGAAGAATGCTCTGGGCAAAGGGAACAGCAGGTGCAAAAGACCTGAGGCAGGTGTATGCCCACAGGGGTTGGACACCTAGGATCTAGTCCCAGTTCTACAGACTGTTCCTGTACATGAGTCCATTTTCCTCATCTGTTCAACAAAGGCATTCAGCAAGGGGATAACCAAGACCCCTGCCAGCTTGAACCTTGGATTTTAAATACTCAAACTTTACTGCCTCCTTTTCTTTTGAGACTTCCATTTGCTTCTCTGCCCATATGACCCCTTGGCCATACTTACAAACCCAAGCAAGATTCACTCTTCACCCACCCCAAATAGGTTGGAGGGACCTGACCTTTACTGATGTTTTTATTTGCCTTTGCCTCTGTTGTGGTGATTCCATCTCATCAGCATCTTCTCTAAAGAAATCCGGTAATTGCACCTACTTGAAATAATCTCCATTCCATCATCACTCGATGGCTAACTCAGGCAGCCTGGCAGACACTATGTTTCCCCAATTCTAAGATGCTCTGTCAATTTAGTAGCAGCCCTTCATTGGGAGAAAAACAGGAAAGAAGGAAGAGAGGTTGGAAGGGGGGGGAGAAGGGAAGAGAAACTAAACTTACCGTACATATTCTTAAACAACTTTGGTGTTCAATTATATGCCGCTTTCATTGCCAAAGTTAAAGTCCAGTCTATGTCATAATCAGAGGCTAAATGCTCCCACATCATCTTGGACACCCGCAGTGGTTCGCAGCCTCACGGAGACATGCCATGGCTCAGCCGTGCTGATGAGCTTGGCCTCTTTGGCACCCATCAGATTGACAGAGTAATTTGAGGGCATCGTAGAGTATCCTAGGAGTTTGTTGACATTTCCTCTTTGTTAATTACAATTTTGTTTTCCCCTTTTTAAAGATCAATGTTAAGCAGCTTCTTTCGGAAGTCGCTAGAAGCCTCTGAGAGACTTTGGAGCCAGAATCACAGGATTTTTTTTTTTAAATGATGCATGAAGTCGTCACACCAATTTCCTCTCGCTTTGGAAATGGTGTCATTTTCTCTGTGCAGTGGAGCAATGAGTCATGGCCGGCATGTGCCAGGCAATCTCATGCACACATGATGACTTTTGTTTCAATACAATAAAGCAGAATCATCTTCCTAAAGACATTTTCAGTGGCAACCAGGGACACGATTCTAAGTTAACAGCACGCGATGCCGCCAATGCAAATAACAAAACAGAAGCGACAAAACGGATGAACAGATACTTCGACAAAGCTGGCTAAGGTTGTGTGGCCACAGGCAATGCCTACCACACTAGCACCTCACTCCTCTGCTCGGCAGCTGGAAAAAAGTTTTGACAGGACATACATGACATGCCCCAAATTCATACATGCTAACATGTGAGAAAATAAAATAAGTCTTACACTAGAGGAAATACGACAATTTTCAAAAATCCTAGGGCTTGGAGGAATCCAGTTGGCCAGAAAAGCTGGAGCCATGTCCGTCAGCTAAAATGTTGTGTTTTCCTCTTCCCTCTCTGTCCTTCCAACTCCGGCTCCAAAGCCAGCCCGGGAGATAAGGAGTTCAAATCATAATGTGGAAGGAAAACCAATCTAAAGAGGAAGAACACAACAGCTCTGCTATTTTAAGCTTCCTGTCATTAAGCTCATTTCTTCTAGTTCAGGCTTCATTTCTGAAGACTTACAAGCAAATATGTATTTTCACGGCTGTGCTTAAGAGATGGTGGCTCTCTTTTCCAGGGCTCATTTGAATTAGTAATGACACACAGCTATTGTGAAACAACTCAAATCTAATAAAGGAATTAGGAAAGAATGCTGTCCAAGTATTTGGCAGTTTGTGTGTTCATGTGTGTGGTTATTTTGCTTGTGATGATTTTCCCCCTTCTTTTAGACAAAGTTATAAAGCAAACAACGATTCCATTATGGTTAAAAGTCCTCACACAAAAGCCTCTTCCTTTCGCTTTACCGGCAGGAGCTTTGCCGTGCTGCCTCTGAAACAATTCCCAGCTAGTCCTTTAAAATAAAAAGTCCCACAACCTGGAGATATGTGACAAGAACTACCCAGGAGGGCAAAGCCAAACCAGACCCAGACGCAGATGTCTCTGGAAGGAATTCACACAAAACTCTGGAAGAATGAGTCACTTTGTCAGGGCTCTGTGGCCCTTTCACTCAGCCTCCGGGCGAGAAGTAAACTCTCCAGTGCATGTGTCCTGCAGCTAGATGTCCCTGCTGGTGACTGCAGCCCTGTACCACACTGAACCCTAAGACAAAGCCAGCCGGACCTCAGGCCTCTGCTCCTCAGCCCTCACCCATGCTGCTGGAGCCACACTGGGCGCTGGACATGAAAAGCAACATGTTTCCTGGGACAGCTGGAAGCCCTGTCCTCTCGTTTCTGAGCACGCATCCTCTACATGTACCTCTCTGTCAGCACACAGGTGTCTAGATAAACTTTGCTTTCAGATAACCCAGGCGGATTTCTTTTAAGGGAAAAAGCCTGGTTTGGGACGCTGCTGAACTTGTCTTCATGGCACATTGGATTGCGAGGGTTTTCCCACCCACTGTTGTCTCCCCTGGTCCCCCGTCAGCAACAGTGGCCCTTCCCTTGGAAGCCACTACTGCAAACGAAAAACGTGCATTTGGAAGAGCAGATGTCTGATCTCAATACAGTGACGTGTAAAGGCATCTGCTTTTGTTGACAGTACAGGCTTCTTAGTATAATTGCTAACTTTTGAAATAGATGCTGATACTGATTTAGCAGATTTTTTCCACTGGTTTTCTTGTGGTCAGTGATACCGCCACAGCCACTGTTGGATGGCAAATGTCTTCAAACTTTTTGTGTAAATTACATATTTATTATCAACTTCTGGAGAGTTAAAAAGACAGAAATCATTTTTTCATTAAGCATACAGTCGTGTTCTTTGTTTTTTTTTTTTTTAAAAAACCTCGCTGTTGTCCAAACGGTTTATTGTAAAAGTTAAAAGGAATTATTAAATAACACAGTAAATAGCTGTGGATATACACCTTACGATAAATGGCAAAAACCACAGTAGCAGGAGCATGCAGTATTTGGTATATGCTCTATGGAAACGAACACACTGTTTTAATTTTCCACACATATTTCACAGGCAACTAACCTATCATTTCTCAAGCGTCCCACTGATTCTGCCGCCAGGCCCCATGATGATGTTGTTAGGTCATAGCACAGCTGACTGGCATTCGAGAGTGGCCTGCAGAAACAGAAGCATAAATACCTCTCCAACCAGACCTGGAGACTTGAAGGAGCCATCTCTCCCTGGACACGTCTGCCTGAAAGCATACTTTATTTGTAATCATCCCACATGCTGTGTTTAAAAGGTTGGTACTCTTATGCAGGGTCTGGAAAAGATCAAGGAAGAAGACAGTATCACTGGTCAAGGTTTGGATTTCACTGCACATTAAAGTGAGAACTGTTTTCCCTGCACAGGTGTCTCGCACTGCTAGATAAGACCATGGCAGAAGCTAGAATAAAAGCAGAGGTCTACAAGCCTGTCCAGGGTAATTAAATGCAAACATACGTAGGAATACATGACCAATACTTCAACATTTTAAAGTTTTGATCCACATACATTTGAAAAGAAGATAAGCCAGGCTCGGTGGCTCAGCCTGTAATCCCGTGCTTTGGGAGGCTGAGGTGAGTGAATTGCCTGAGCCCACAGGTTCGAGGCCCACCTGGGCAACTTGGCGAGACCTCATCTCCACAATAAATCAAAAATTAGCCAGGCGTGGTAGCACGCGCCTGTAGTTCCAGCTCCTTGGAAGGCTGAGGGGGAAGAATCGCCGGAGCCCAGCAGGTTGAGGCTGCAGTGGCCAGGAGCGGCCACTGCACTCCAGTCTGGGTGATAGAGTGAGACTCCAACTCAAAAAAAAAAAGAAAAGAAAAGAAGATATATTGTTATTAGGGGGTAGTGTTGAATATGCATAAGATCTCCCTTATTATTGATTAAATTATCTAAACACCTGTATCATTTGTCTTTCCAGCCAACCTGCCATGTACTGAGTATGGTGTATTAAAATCTTCTATTATGAATGTGTTTCTATCTATTTCTATTCTCATCTTGTATAATTTCTACTTTATACTGGTGGTTGCTGTGTTATTTGGTGCACAAATATACATAATTGTACATCCGTTGTGAATCCTGGTTTTCAGCTTTACATAGTATACTTATTATCTAACTTAAAGCTCCTTGGCCTGAATGCATTTGTCTGATAGAATTATGATCCCACCTTCTTATTGTTTTCATTTTTTTTTGGTATATCATTACAGGTTTTTTATATTTTTGACCTTTTGAATCACTGTGTTTGAAGTGTGTCTATTAAATATAGCATAGGGTCAGGTTTTACCTTGTGCGCCAGTTTGAGATTTGGCTCATTTGTCACTATAACAAGAAGAGAAATCAGTACAATCCATTTCAATTATTGGCATGATTTATATATTTGGTCCCAAGTGTCATAGTGCTTTATAATTACTGCATGTATACTTTTTTTTTTTTTTTTGAGTTGGAGTCTCACTCCGTCGTCCAGACTGGAGTGCAGTGGCCACTCCCGGCCACCGCAGCCTCGCCTCCTGGGCTCCGGCGATCCTTTCACCTCAGCCTTCTGAGGAGCCGGAATTACAGGCATGCGCTACCATGCCCAGCTGATTTTTTGATTAACTGTAGAGATGAGGTCTCGCTGCCCAGGCGGGTCTCGAACCCGCAGGCTCAAGCAGTCCACTCACTTCAGCCTCCCAAAGGCGCGGGATTACAGGCTGAGCCACCGAGCCCGGCTACTGCATGTATACTTACTGCATAGTGCTTTATAATTACTGCAAGTCTTGTTGACCATATTTACTTCTTTTGTGTGTGTGTGTGTGTATATATATATGTGTGTGTGGAGATGATGTCTCAGTGTGTTGCCCAGGTTGATCTCAAACTTCTGGGCTCAAACGATCCTCCTGCTTTGGCTTCCCAAAATGCTGGGAATATTTACTTTTTTAATTGGCATATTTTATTTGCTATTTATTTTTTCATTTCTTTTGGCATTTCAGAATATTTTTATGCTTGTTCCATGGTTGACTTTGTATGTATTCCATCTATAGTAACTTTAATCTCCTTTCCTTCTTATTGAACATTTTGCTGTTTGGTGTGACCATTTATACTCTTCTCTCTCACCCATTATCTATATAACTATCAATTCTACTTTTCCCTTTCTTTCTCTGTTTTCCCCTGTTCTTCTTTAGTTGTGTAACTTTTACTTTTCAGAACATAATATTTATACATACTACTTTTCTTTTTCTTTTTTGAGTTGGAGTCTCACTCTGTCACCCAGGCTGGAGTGCAGTGGTACACTCATGGCCACTGCAGCCTCGACCTGCTAAGCTCAGACGATCCTTCCACTTCAGCCTTCCAAGTAGCTGGAACTATAGGCATGCACCCCATGTCCAGCTAATTTTTTAATTTATTGTGGATATGAGGTCTCATCATGTTGCTAAGACTAGTCTCGTACCCGTGGACTCATGCAATCCTCTTGCCTCTGACTCCCAAAGTGCTGGGATTATAGGCATGAGCCACTGCGCCCAGCCCATATTACTTTTCAACCCATGTCCTAACTCTTGTTTTAGTTACACTATTAAATATAGTAAACAATGCTGGGAAAAATGGCTAGCCATATGCAGAAGAATAAAATTGGACCCCTAACTCTTTTGTGTGTGTGTGTGTGTTGGAGTCTCACTCCGTCACCCAGACTGGAGTGCAGCGGCTGCTCCCGGCCACTGCAGCCTCGACCTGCTGGGCTCCGGCGATCCTTCTGCCTCAGTCTTCCAAGTAGCTGGAACTACAGGCACGCACTACCACACCTGGCTAGTTTTTTGGATTTATTTTAGAGATGAGGTCTTGCCAAGTTGCCCAGGCGGGTCTCGAACCCATGGGCTCAGGCAATCCACTCACCTCAGCCTCCCTTACCCATATACAAAAACTTAACTCAAGATGGAATAAAGTCTTAATTGCAATATCTCAAACCACAAAAATCCTTGAAGAAAGTCTAGAAAAAACTGTCCTAAGCAAAGAACTTATAACTACAACTGCAAAAGCAAAAGCTTTTAACTAAGACTGCAAAAGCAAATGCACTGAAAACAAAAATTGACAAATAAGACTTAAACTAAAGAGTTTCTTCACAACAAATGAAACTATCAACAGGATAAGTAGACAACCTATGGGAGAAAATAGTTGCAAGCTATGCATTCCACAAAGTACTAATATCTAGAAACTTAAACAAATAAACAAGCAAAAACCCCCCCAAATAACCTCATTAAAAAGTAGGCAGGACATGAACAAACAATCCTCCAAAAAAGACATACAAGCAGCCAACAAACATATGAAAGAATGTTCAACATCACTTATCAGAGGAATGCAAATTAAAACCACAATGAAATACTATCTCACACCAGTCAGAACTGCGATTATTAAAATGTCGAAATATAACAGAGGTTGGTGAAGATGCAGAGAAAAGGGAATGCTTATCTGCTATTCATGAGAATGTAAATTAGTTCAATTCCTATGGAAATCAGTATGGAGATTTCTCAAAGAACTAAAAAGAAAACAACCATCCGACCCAATAATCCCACTACTGCATATACCCAAAGGAAAAAAAATCATTTTATCAGTAAGACATCTGCATTCAGATGCTTGTTTCAGCACTATGAACAATAGCAAAGTCATGAAATTAACCTAAGGACCCATCAATGATGGAGTGGATAAAGAAAATGTAATACATATATACCATGAAATACTATGCAGCCATAACACAGAATGAAATCATGTCCGTTATAGAAACATGGGTGCAGCTGGATAATGGCTGGAGGCTATTATCCTAAGTGAACTAATACAGGATCAGAAACTCAAATGCTTTATTTCTTACTTATAAATGAGAGCTAACCAATGGGTACACATAGACATAAAGATGGGGAAAAAATGAACACAGGAACTTCAAAAGGGTTCGAGGAGTAAGGACTGAAAAACTACCTATTTAATATTATGTTCACTATTTGAGTGAGAGTCCAATAGAAGACCAGACCTCAGTATTATGCAATATACCTGTGAAACTAACTGGCACATATACTCCGTGAATCTAAAATCAAAAATAAATAAGCAAAATGTCATGCAATAAATTATACCATAAAATATAAATTTCACCATAAGTCCTTTTGCTGAAGTTTTTCAAGATATCTCTTGCTTGAATAAAGCTGCCTTACTGCATCTGTATTCCCTCAGTTATTGCATATTGAAGTTATTTTACTTTAATCTTGATCCTTGAAGGACAGCTTGGCTGGATATAAAATCATTGGGTCACACTCTTTGCTCATAAGTCTCTTAAGAATGCTGTCCCATTATTGGCTGGCTTTGTATGTTGCTGATAAAAAACTGATGTCAGTTTAATATTCTTATCCTTATAAGTAATTTGACCTTTTTGCCTGGAGGCCCTGTAGTAGACTGAAAACTGACTCCCAAAGGATATGTCCATATCCATATCCCTAGAACGTGAGACCGTTACCTTATTTGGAAAAACAATCTCTGCAGATGTCATTAAGTTTAGATTCTTGAGATATTTTTCATCTGGATTATCTAGGTGGGTCCCAAACTCAATGACAAGTATTATTAGAAAAGAAGGGCACTTGAAAAAGAAAAAAAAAGAAGGGCACTTTGAGGTAGAACTGAGAGAGACTGTAGAGGAAAGACACAGGAATAAAAGGAAAAGACCATGTGAAGCCAGAGGCAGGAAGATTTGGAATTGTGCATCCATAAGCCAAGAAACACCTTGAGTCATCAGAAGCTAAAAAGGGCACGGAAAAAATTCTCCCCTAGAACCTTCAGAGGGAGCACAGCACAGCACTTGGACATCTGACCTCCAGAACCGTGAAAAATAATTTCTTTTGATTTAAGCCACCAAGTTTGTGATAATTTGTTACAGCAGCCCTAGAAAACCAAAAAAGTCTCTGAGGATTTTGTGTGTTTGTACTATGTGTATATGTGTGCCTTTAAAGTCTTATAATCTACTAGAAAATGTTCCAGAGTTGCTCTTTCCTGCAGGTTTCCTACAGTGGACCTCTTCAATACATACGTTTATATCTTCTCTTATTTCTGGAAAGTTTTTTTGAATTGTAGTTCTCCATTGCTTTGTTATAATAGGAACTCCTATTATATGTATGCTAGACCTTAGTTGCCTGTCTTACATTCCAATCACATTATCTTTAACCCTGTTTACATTTTTCTTTATCCTTTTGATTATTTTACTGCCTTTCTTCAATGTTAAAATTGTTCAACATCCAAATATATTGTCCTCTGAGCACCTTGTCATTTATTCTTCATTTTTGAAATGCCTTTGTAGTTTTCCTCAATTTAATTCCCTAGGTCAAGCCATTCCTGTTGCATTTTTTTGGTGTGTCCATTTGTGGTCTTGGTTTTTAAATTTCTGATTCTAGGGGTGTCCCCCCCTAAATAACTCCAGTTGTTTGAACATAATTACTTCAGTTTAGATTGTTGAGTTACAGTTTTTTTCTGTTCTGTGGTTGGTTTGGGTGAAAAATTTTCACCGGTTAAACTGTTCTGATTTTCATTTTTCTGTGTTCTTACAATAGTAGCTCTTTATGGAGTTAGGTTTTTTTTGTTTTTTTGTTTTTGGAGCCAGAGTCTCACTCTGTCACCCAGGCAGGAGTGCAGTGGCTCGCTCATGGTCACCACAGCTTCGATCTTCTGCGTCAGGCTTCTAAGTAGCCGGAACTACAGGTACACCCTACCACACCTGGCTAATTTTTTGATTTATTGTAGAGACAAGGTCTCAACATGTTGCCCAGGCTGGTCTCAAACCCTGGACTCAGGCAATCCTCTTGCCTTTGCCTCCCAAAGTGCTGGGATTGCAGGCTTGAGCCACCACACCTGGTCAAGAGTTAGGTAATTTTAAAAATTATTCTGTAAAACTTTGTGGACAGAGTTCTTAACTCAGAATATTCTCTCCTGTCAGTACAGTGCAGAAGTGAGCAGTGTGGGGCAAGGAGGTCATCATGTGTTATTTCTTTCTCATTTCTGCAAGAGCCTCAATTTTTTTCTCTGGTTCCTTTCTGTTTCTTTTCACTGCCAAGTCCTTAAGGGAGCCACCTCTTCTTAGTCTATCTGATTCTCCCCAAGAAGCAATGCTCCTTTGAAGTCACTGCTTCTGGTTCTGCTTACTTCCAAACCCCTTCTGTCTAACTGTGCATTCTTTCTGGGAGTGACTTTGCTTATGCTACATCTGCATCTTCTTTACTCTTTTTCCCGGAGATTTTGTCTCCTTTCTCCTACTCTCTGTACCCCGTTTACAGTGGCAAACAGTGGGAGCGCCATTGGAATTTGGGATTTATTTCTCTACTTATTGGTGGTTTAAAATTCGTGATGTCCTTTGTCTTCTAATGCTGAAGGCATGAACCATGTGCGGTTTTCTTGTGCTACAGTTGAATTGAAGGATTGTGTGACGAGATACAAATTGGCTGCAATTATTCTGGAAACGCCCTCAGATTAGTGTTTCTTAACCTTTGTGGGTCCATTTTCTCTTTTCATCATTAAAAATCACATATCGTGTTGCCATTTTTATAAAATTTAAAATAGATGGAATATTGTAATAAAAGCAATGAGACAAAGTACCATTTTCTTTCTAGACACACATTCCCACCTCCACATATTGTGATGTGTAAATATTTCCTCTCTCTCTCTCTCCAAATCACTGAATTGAGTAATTTCCAGAGTCATAATAGTGAATCAGGATATTTTTTCATAGCTGTTTTGATGCAGAAACATTTTGATACCTCTAAGTTTGCATATTTTATAAGACCTTTGTCTTTTTTTCTTACTTAACATTTCACTATCTGTTCTATTTTAAGTGGTGTGATTTGCAATTGGCAATAATATCATTCAATATTGCCCCTCCTGCTACATTATTTAGTTGTACTCTTTCTACTTTGTGAGAACATGTAACACTTACATATTATTATTTCAACAATATCCCTTGTTTTAGTCTTAGCTATACAATTAAATACATTAAATTTCATCAGCAGTCCTCTAGTTGAAGTTTCCCCAGTTTTCTTTGGCTGGATAAAGCTCATCCTTTAGGAAAGTCTGGGAGGGAAGGTAGGTATGGCATTTATTCTCTTCTGGGAGCTTCAGTGTAAGTAAAGGTGTCAGCCTCAGAGAAACACAGCTTCTGGAGAAAAATCAGATTCACAGAAAAGGGGTGGTGCTCCTTGCAGAGTTGGCAGTAAAGAGAAACAAGGAAGCAAGAGATGAAATTTTGAGAATATCTTGGAGAAATGGTCACATCACTATGAAAACAACCTGCTTCCCAACCTGTAGGTACACATGACGTCATACTACTACTATACCAGTTGTCCTAAACTGGAAAGCCTGGCCTCACGAATTCAATGGCAGTGCCCCGACACTACCACCAATTTCCAAGGTCTCTTCTGCCTCTAGTATCTTAGATTCTCCACCCGTTGTGTCTCCATGGAGCACGCTTCTTCCATCCCTAGCCCCGGAGCTGCTACTGCCCAGGGCTGGCCCTCTGCCTATTACCTTGCTGCTTGTAGCCGATTCTCATTCCTTGGCTGAGGCTTCTGCTTGCCCTGTTGTCTTAGTCACTTTGGGTTGCTATAACAACATACCTTAGGCTGTGTCATTTGTAAACAATCGAAACATCCTGCTCACGGTTCTGGAGGTTGGGAGTTCCAAGGCGCCAACTGATTCAGTGTCTGTTGAGGGCCTGGTCCTCATACATGGTGGCTTCTATGAGTCCTTACATGGCAGAAGGGGCCAACAAGCCTCCCTGGGCCTTTTTAATAAGGGCACTAATCCCATCTGTAAGGGCACTAATCCCATTTGTAAGGTTGGTGTTCTCACCCCTAATCATCCCACCTCTTAGTAGTGGGATGATTAGGGGTGAGAACACCAACCTTAGGGAGTGGGTTTTAACATATGAATTTTGGGAGGACACAAACATTCACACCACAGTGTCTACTGATGCAATCCTCCTTCAGAAGGTCGAGAAAGTTTTACCAGTCCCCTGCCTCTGTCATCTCCACAGTAGGTCTCATCTTCTACTTGATCTGCCACCCAGGTTCAGGCCACTAAGAAATAGCTAGGGAAACCACCACTTCAGAGGTGGCAGCTTTACATATCTTCCGTCATTCTCTCTTCGAGGTACGCATATCTCTCAAAGTGGGCAGGTGTCTTTAAGAGCTCAAGCAACAGGACAATGTACCAAGAACAGCTCTCACCACCTTCAGAGCCTAATTGACAAGGCTGATCACATCCTCAGGCTAGATTTTCTTCCTGGGATCCAGTTTCTGCATGTTCTTCTAGCTCTTTTCCGGGAAGGCTCCTCAGCCATTATGTTAATCTATTTATGCAAACAGATACGGTGGAAGAAGTGCTCCTGCCCTGACACCTGGCATAGGTGAGGGTCTGAACAAAGCACCAGCCACACAAGCTCCCTCATCCTGTCCTTGAGCTAGGGTAAGATTCTAGGATGGGAGGAAGGCACCACAAAAGCTTAACAGTTTGATGCTCTGTTTTGGAAATATGTTGAAATATTCCCACTTTCAATATTGCAAAGTGAAAAGGTCATGCATCCCACGAATCTGGTGGGAATTGTAATACAAATTGGTCTGCACGGGACATGGTACTGCTGACCCAGAATGAAGCCACTTAAAATCAAGTCAGTAATCCAAGGTTAATTTAATTCCTCCTGGCGGTTTTATAATGAGCTTTAAAAATGTGTTTGAATCTATGTTTTTTAAAAAATAAAAGTCATTATCAGCAGTTTTTTATCCCCTTCAACTTCAACCAGAAAGGAATAAATTCTCAGCTTCTTCCAAGACACTCAACAACTTTCAGAATCAAGCTTGCTCAATAAAGGAAAGTTCAGGATGTAGAGGGGGAGGGGAAAGACTAATTTTAGCCGAGCAGAAATTGTAACATTTGAGCTTCTGGGATCCTCAGTGGTAAAACCTTGAATTAATGTAAGTCTGGGAGAGGATGGGTAATTTGAAATCAGTGCTCCAAATTATGAAAATGAGCTATTTTATATGCAAATTGTACGGCTGATATAATTGAGTGCCGACAATGTGCCCCATATTCTCATAGCATTATCTTATTTAATTTTTACAACGACCTTGCAAGTAAGATGTTAATGTCCCCATTTTATATATAAAGAAAATATCTCATAAGCATTAAAAGCATTAAAAGATTTGTCCAAAGTCATTAGCAAGTAAGAGGACTGAACCCAGGTTTATCTGATTTCAAAAGCCTATTCCCATCCCATGACATATGTTGCCTTCCCGTACGCACTGGGGTATGTGGGAAGATGTCATTCTCTGGATGTTCTTACCTTGGATTTTTCACTCCCTTTGGTGTTCCTGGCAGAGTGGTTTCTTGAGGTGTGATTGGTGTCAGCACCCATTCTCACCTCCTTCTGGTGTGTCCTCCTCTACTGCAAAAGCTGAACATCTAGAACCAGCCAGGGTTCTAAACTGTAAATTCTACCGATCATATGATATGCACTTGCAAGAGATTTGGAAGTCAGAACCGAGGCAGAAGCCACCTTCCTGCTGATGGGCTGTGACCATCGGTGGACACGACTATGGAGACATGGGGACTTTTTAAAGTAGGTCTCAACTGTTGAGTCACTAATTTAATGGGTGTCAAGGGACAGTTAAGGTGGTGGCGACAGGGACTTTCTGATGAGCAGATTTCAGCTACAGCAGTGTGTTCTCAGAGTCAGTATTTCCAGGGACAGTCTCTTGATTTCCAACCTTTTCGGTGATGGCAGGTAGAAGCCATCAGAAAGTCAGTTCCTCTAGTCTTTTCAACAAAGTCCTAAGCACCTACTTCTCTTTTCAGTGTCTTTCTGCTTAAAATAGCTGGAGTGGTTTTTGTTTCCTGCAGCTGAGCCCTGCTGATATGCACTGTTTTCCTTCTTTCTCTCTAACTGCTGTGCTTTACAACCACCAACCCTGCAATCCATCTTTTAAGTTCTAAAATGAAAGCTTTGAATAGCTCCATCACCCCATCTCCCTAGCCGACTTTATTTTTCTCCATGGCATGTATTGTCATCCAAAGATTATTTTTATTTATTGGTTAAAAGTCCATCTTACTAGAAGCTAAGCTTTGTTAGAACAAGGACTTTGTTTTGTTCACTTCTGTAACAGCTCTTTAATATCTAAAACAGAAATAGCAAATAGAAAGGACTCAGTAAATAGTGTTGAACGAACAAAATCTTCGTTTCTTAACAAAACACAACATTAAATTCATGCATCAGTAATAGAGTCACCAGCAGGATATCCCCAATAACACCTCCTCATGAAACTTTTCAAACCTGGGTTTGAAAAAATCCTCAGAGGACACGAAACATCATTTGTCCTGTGTATCTCGGGATTAAATCCAGGCTGGCCAATTCCTCCCAGTTTGTCTGAGACTTTCTCAGTTTCAGTATTTAAAAGTTCCATATCCTGGGAACCCCCTCAGTTCTGGGCCAATCAAGATGATGGGTTAAACAACATGACTTTAACCTTGCGACCACAAGTTTGAAAACACAAATCTGTTCAGTCAGCCCGTGGCTTCCTTCCTGCATTACAGCCACCACGCTGCACATGACCCCTGAAGCCATCAGGTAAGATGTAAGCCACAGCTTTGGGTTGTGTTCTGAATTTTGGGCTAAAGTTCCTAGTTGCCCATATCCTGAAAATGTTAGAGTTGACCCTGTGGAACCTCTTCTGTATGTCACAATTACATTAAAAACATGAAACATGCCGGGTGCAGTGGCTCACATCTGTATTCCCAGCATTTTGGGAGGCTGAGGTGGGAGGATGGCTTAAGCCCAGGTCACAACCAGCCTGAGCCACAAAGTGAGGCCCATCTTTACAAAAAAGAAATTTAAAAATTAGCCAGGCATAGTGGCACATGCCTGTAGTCCCAGCGACACAGGAAGCTGAGGCAGGAAGATGGCTTGAGCCCAGGAGGTTGAGGCTATTGTGCTACTGCACTCTATCCTGGGCAACAGAGTGAAACTGCCTCAAAAAATAAAATAAAATAAAATAAAAAGCACATGATACATGAGCTTCCCAAAGATACTGTAGCGTAAAGATGAGTTCTAGATTTGTAGCACTAGAGAAGTCTGGACTCTAGGGATTAAGTGAAAGAGAAAAAAAGCTAAAACTTTAAAAAGTTCTTCTCAACCAAAACTGAAAATGCAGGCTGGGCTCGGTGGCTTAGCCTGCAATCCCAGTGCTTTGGGAGGCTGAGGTGAGTGGATTGCCTGAGCCCGTGGGTTCGAGACCCACCCGAGACCTCATCTCTACAATAAATCCAAAAAATGAGCTGGGCATGGTAGTGTGCACCTGTAGTTCCAGCTACTTGGACAGCTGAGGTGGAAGGATCGCCGGAGCCCAGCAGGTTGAGGCTGCAGTGGCCGGGAGCGGTCACCGAACTCCAGTCTGGGTGACAGAGTGAGACTCCAACTCAAAAAAAAAAAAAAACCTGAAAATGTAATGACTTTAGTCAACAGCTTATTTTAACCCACCGTCTAATCATTGACAAGGACCCAGAGGTGGTTACTGATCATTGTCATGCAACCCCCTAAGCATGCTTTGTATACTTTTATCCCAAGTGTTTGTCCTCCTGCCATAAAGGGCCAAGCTGACCTAACCTATGGCGATCAGCTCTTCGTGACCTACATGTCACAGACCCCACCCCATCACCATGGCAGCAGTTCCTGTGCTTACCTGCCCTTCTCATCTATGTGACTTACCCCCCCATCCAACTGCTGTCCACCACCATGAAATCAGCTCCTGTGAATGCCTGCCTGCCCTGCCCACGCCCCAAAGGAGTTTTACAAGGCCCCTAGTCTCAAGTTCTGGTGGCCATGCTTTCTTTAAGCTCTGGCCTCCCCCCTCCATCCCAGAGAGGTGGATTCACCTTCTCTCTCTCGCTAATCTACTTTTAAAATAAACTATTTTTCCTAGTCTACATTTCTGTGCAATTCTTTACATACCTGTGGCACTGGCCCACTGACCTAGCAATATGGATCAGTGTTAATTCTAGGACTGAATCAAGGCTTAGTCATCACTAACCACAAGGAACTAACCCATCTCGCCACTAACATTATCCTGAAACTCCAGGCACTCTGTTCCAGTGTAACGTGTGGATTTGAAACGTCAGTGCCTTTGAACTGCCACATTAGAGACAATTTGGAGAATAAGAGCCTTCACAGATCCATGACCCAGGCTTCTGGCAGATGGAACATCTTGGGTAACCTCTTTCCCTGATGATTCATGTTGTGTGGATGTTTGGGTGTTTAGACTTTAAGGTTCTTCTCAACCAAAACTGAAACTTAGAGATGCTATCACCCTGGAATTTTTTTGCACCTGCAAAAACAGTTGTGTTTCTAAAATCGACTGTTTTTGCTACACAGGCTGTTGCATGTGACAGTCGTGTTTCTCCAGCTGTGCATGTCAGGGGTTAACCGAGCGGCATTTGCACAATCCCAGCACAATACATTCCACAGAGCCAGCAGTCTCTGTCTGAACATGTTTATAAAGCAGATATGGGGAAACTGACCAAAACTCCAAAGGGCAGCTTGCTTAGAGGAATGGAAACACACCGTTTTATGCCAAAGAAACTTAGTCTAAAGACTCTAGAATGTGCTCTTTTCAGACTATGTGAACTCTGGGATGGCCGATGTCCTGATCCCTCCACAGCACAGCCCTGGTTCTTGGACAGACTTAACATTTTTGCTAAAACCGGCTATTTGGCCTGACCACTTCCTTCCTTCCGCACTATTTTCAGAAACAGAAACACAGCGCCTCTGCACCTGTTGTTAGCGTGGCCACAGAAGAAAACCTCTACACAACCTTCATTGGTCTGCAGGGCCAGTGATGCCCAAGTCCAGGCAGGGAGGTGATACCAGTGTCCTGTGAGGCTGGTTGGGGCCCAGGCGGCCTCGGGAACAAACAACTCCCTGCCATCCGAAGTTTTGCACACCTCCTCAGGTCTGTGGCTGGCCACACTCCCTAAAGGACACAGCCCTATTCTCTTGACAGGCAATGATGGGGCTCAGGGGAGGAAGAGGAGATCCTGACTGCCTAATAGGTACCCAACTTTGTTCCACATGTTGAGATGCAAATGAAATTGAGACCCAGACTCAAGAAGCTTACAGTCCTGTGGGAGACAGAGAAACACTCTTGGGATGGGTTCGCCAAGGCCTGGGGTCAGAGGGAAACCTGGTGGGGGTCATTAAAGCCTAACAAATTCAACGGTGGAAGAATGGCCTCAAGCAAAAGGAATGTCTAATGTTCCATTTCTCTGAATTAGGGGCAGGAGGCCATTTGAGGCTTAACACCTTTTCCTTTACATGCAAAATACTCCCCAAAGCACAAGTTTAAAGATTCACACTCCTAAAACCAAATCACTCATCTTCTTCCTTCCTAAAACCTCTATCTCAGGAATGGTTGCACAATACAAGAGTATATTTTTCATGCGGGGGCCCAAAAGGTATTATTTTAGGGGTTTGATGTCCAAAGAACTTGTACTTCTTACCCATGTAGACTACTTCTTTTCTATAAATATGTTTTGAGAGACTAAACACTGCCTTTGGCAGTTACTCCATCCAAACATGGGAAAAATGCTGTGGTTGAGTGTGGATTTATTTAGACTTGCAAATGACATTCTGGAAGTCCTTCTTGTCAAGGTGTGTGGATGTGCCTGGTGTTTGCAACCTCAGGGCTGGGCTGAAGTACCTGTCTGGAGTCACAGTTCACAACTGTGCAGCGAGCCTGCTGTCAAGGGAGTTAGTGAGGTACTGGCTGCAAAGAATGAACTATTGTTCCAAAGGCAGTTGCACTGAACTTGCTACTTACACGAGCATGTGCATATGCATGCACGTGCACACACACACACGCACGCTCACACACACGCGCGCACACACACACACAATGAAGCCCAAGTAAAAGCATATCAACTCACACAGATACAAAACAGAAGCAGCACATGTTCCTGGTACTTCCTCCAAGTGACAACAGGAAGCTCTGAGTCTTAAATCCATGAGATGCCCCGCCTGTTTCTATTCCTCATGTCAACCCTGGGCATGCGGAACTCGCTTATTTTCCTACATGACTGGCAAGTCTCACTCAGAAATGGTAGTCTTTTTCAGAAATATTTAGAACACGGTTCTGTCTTTCACGGCCTTGTTGGCAATGGAGTATTACCTTTGGTACTTAAGTGGTGCGTTCCCACATCTTGAACTTTCTTCTGCCACAGAAGGGGAAGAAGGCAGTGGGAATGGTGTCTGGAACCTGCAGAGCTGTGGAAGGAAGCAGTCCTGAGCTAGGGGCTTGGAAGTGAGGGAGCGGGGACCCGAGCTACCTCAAACCCTTTGATAACCAGGCCATGCAACTCAGGGTCACCTTCTGTCACTTCTCTGTTAACGTCTTTAAAAACAGGATGGCTTAGAGGACACGGTTATGGACTCTGCAGTGACTTGGATGGACTCGGGGTCTTTGATACTCAGTGATTTACCACAGAAACAAAGAACTGAGTGCCACATGTTCTCACTCATAAGTGGACCCTGAACATTTATCGTAATACTCTAAGAAAGGGATCAGCAGTAGCTGGAAACTGCCTGGGGTGGGGGGTGGGGGGTGGGGAACGTAACATCAGTGAGGGTACCTGATCTCAAACCAGGTGATGTGGGGACCAAAGGAAGGTCCAAACATTACCCGTACCATGATCACTTGTGTACTCAGTCCTGGATTGTAACCCACGTCTTTAAAATAAAAAAAAAAAAACAGAAACAGGATGGCTCAGTAAAAGGATTTAGATATAAGTCGCAGAGAACTGAACTCAGGATCTGGGAGAAGAGTAGCTCTTCTCTGAAAAGGAGACGGGGAGTATCCCTTTCCTCTGAAGAGTCCTCCTTTCACCAAGTGACTCTGGAGACCGACAGAGCCAACAGAGGTCCTCCTCACAAAAGCAGCCCACCCTCAGCACGTGGCATTTCCCCTACAACACATCAGCCAGTCAAATGCTTCGATTGGTTTCTATTCAGGGCTGGGTAATTTTATGACTGCTAATTATATCTGCAGCCCCATATGGAGAATAGGCGTAGAAATAGCCCTTTGTCCCTTTATCAAAGGAACCTTTTCAAATATTAACTCAGCAATCTCTCCACAACTCCCCAGAGGTAGTGGGTGGACAGTTAAGTCTTAGAATTCTGACTTTATAGACATCATGGATGCACGAGAGATCAGCACGGGGGCATTTTCAAGGTCAAGTCTACTCCATGAAACCTCCAACAGGTCATGGAGACTGGTGTTCTTTAAGTCACAGTTCTCAGTCCAAAAGAGAGACCCTAACTTTTGAGGGCAAGGCCTATGTCTAAGGCCTCAGGTCCTAGGAAAAAGAATGATTGACGTGGCATCAGAGGTCAACAAATATTCCCTGTTGTTGAAGATGTCTTATCCTTGCTCCCTGCAAATGATATTAACACAAAACTTGAATCACCGCATAAGTCTAAGGGTGAGAGCATGAAGACCATGGAAGTAGGTGGGGTTTGCTTACAGTGGAGAAGACCACTGGAGTGGCTTAAGAGACTCCTCCCTCCTCCATACTGAATGCTCCAAACCAGATACATAATAAATATTCTTGAAGGATATGCTTAAAAAAGAAAGACCCTCTCCATGGTCACATCAGGCTTGGGTCGTACTTGTGCCCTTGCCTCTGTCCGAATACCCCTGCGATCTGAGGAAAGGCATCTTCATCTGAAGTCTTCAATTTCTCCACATGAAACCAAGACAAATCCCTCTTCTCTTGCACATGCGGATGAGCTGGGAAGAGAGCTTGAGAGAGGAAGGCATTTGCAGCCTCATGGTAAGAACCACAGGGTTTCCTGTGGTCAGCAAAGGAAAAAGTTCTGGTCCCCCAGAAGAAATGATACTTTGTCAGTCCTACCCCACGATTGTGCTCTTTGAAAGCAGACACAGACAAAGCCAGGAGTGATTCCCTTTAAAAATTTAACTATATATCATATTCATTTATTATCAATCCACAGGATAATTTGATTGCTACATGAGCTCATAAAAGCTTTTTTCACCTTTACAAAATTAAAAAAAAAAATGTGCCACAAGGATGTAATAACAACTGCTGATAAACAAGAAAAGGAATCTTAAAATTATAAATTTGCTGTAGAAAAGATAAAAAACAATTATATTTTATTTAGAATTTTTACCTTGAATAAAATATCCCCCTGTATAAAAAATAAAAAAGCTTGCTCTGGTCAGAATTAGAGTATTTTTGTCTTCAAATCTGGGAATTTGCATGATACTTCCATGATGGGTTTCCTTTGTACCGCGTGGCATTCAAGCATAGCAGATTAGAGAGATTTCTTTGAAGCAGTCTTCACGTGGGACATCTGTAGAGAAGTTCGTTTCCTTCTTCTCCTCCTCCGGGTGTGGAACCGAGCCTCTGAGGGGAGGAAAAGGAGGAAAGGAGAGGGGAGGGGAGGGGCAGGGAGCCCAAGGTGCCGTGAATTAGAGCAAGCTCACAAGAAGGCCTATCTGTAAGTGCTTTAAGGTAAGGTGCAGAAGCAGACTGCAGCGTCGCTAGTCTGCCCTATGTACATATTCACAAGAATAAAAAATTCCAGCTAGTTCACATTATCTCTTCCATTCGGAGGCATCCACTCCACCATGCCGGCCTTGACCGCAGGCAACGCAGCACCTCCACTGCCCCTGTTGGTCCTTCAACTTCAGCGAGCAGCCCTGGAGATCCAGCAGGCTCTAGAAACACGCGTCTACCCACGGGCTGGAGTCCTGAGTTAAAAAGAAGCTCCAGTACTGGAGTTGGACACAGCAATCAATGTTCTATTGTCAAGGCTTTTTCCCTTAGATTTGTCTAAAAGAGGCGTCAGAAAGAAAAAAATAAAATACAAACAAACAACCAAACAAAGCCAAGAAACCCCAAGAGCCACCGGGGCAAGTCAGAGGTCTAACAGCTCTTGACACGGGCCTGGGTGATATCCGATGTCTTCTTGATGACACTGGCCCGCGTCTCCCGGTCTGGCCGACTGCTGCTGGGCACTGGGGCCACGGAGGGAGGGAGAGGGAGGTCTGTGAAAGGGGGCCAGGAGCTGTTGTAAGGCACCGGACAGGTCTCCTCTTTGATGGTGACCTGGAGATCAGGCTTGTTGGAGGTGACGAAGGTCGCCATGCTGGGCAGCAGGTAGGTGCTTCGCGTGCCCATGTTGCTGAGGTACTGTTTGCCTTCGATGTTCCTCTTCCGCCAGTGTGGCCGCCCCTTTCAAGGAAAGAATTGAGACATGTATTTCTTTTTCTTTCTATCGAAGGGCTTTGAAAAAATGCACCACTGTTCCCACGCATTGGTGTTTTCGTTGAATTTTTTAGGCATCGTGGATGAACAAAAGCTTAGCAATTCCACATTTCTCACCCGAAATCTATACCCAACGACTCATGCCCCAAGCAATATTTCCCCACCCTTTAAACAAAACCAATTCCCAGTGGCTACCTTCCAGAAAGACAGCCCAGACTATTCTATGAGGGCAGGAAAATAGGCAGCAGCTGGGTTTCTGGCTCCCTAGTCTCTGGCTGCCCAGCTCAATCATTGTAAGTTTCAGGCCACGGTGCCAGTGCATTATGGTGACCTGGTTCCTCACTGCTGGCCCAATTAGACCTTTGCGTCAACCCGCATTTTCACAGAAAGGGAAGTGTGAAACTTAGCAATGGGCAGTGGATGCACCTTGGCATTCCAAAGAGGGTGGCTTAGAGCTCCAGAGTGCCCGGCAAGCAGCTGGCCTCAGGCCGGCGTCACTCCCAGAAGGAGCTCAAAGTGTGAGTCTGCAGAAACCATGAGCCTCCCCGCCCCACACTGCCAGCCTTGTTCATTCCCTCTCCTGCTCTCTCTCTCGTTCACTCAGCACAGACCCCAGGTGGGCGGTCTGCAGGAACGCTCGCCCTCACCGTCACAGCCGCTTCCGGCCATTGTGCTGCCCAGTCCATGGGAGGGTGTGGGAAGCAGGCCCCTGGAATCTGACTGGACACACAAGCAGCCTGGCCCAGATCTCAGGGGGAAAGGAAGCCACGGACTATGAGAGACTTTGGCTTAGGGCCTTCGACACTTACTTACGGACACTGCTTTGGATCAGGTGGGATGCTCTCTTTCTGCCTGTGAATCAGGATGATGAGAGCGATAAGGACATCAGTGTTTCTCGTCGACCTGGCCTCTGCTTCGAGTCCCTTTTCCTGCCATCATAGCCTCTTCCTGACGGTAACACTTAACTCCCTTTCCGCTCATCCGTTCCCAACCCTAAGCCCCAAACTCAAAAGGACGGTACATTTTATAACCCACAAAAAATCCAGATGTGAAACTCTCGATCTAGCGTGAGGGCAGGTGACCGGCAGCAAGGAACCCCGGGTGCTCGGGCCTCCCACAGCCACGCGGGGCAGGTGCCAGCTCACCTCAGCGCCCTCCTCGTCGCTGGGCACACTGTCGGTCGTTTCGCTTTCTGTTCGGAGAGAAAAACAAGGGCCATCATTCCTGCCACTCAGGCTGTTCTGAGGCTCAGGCGGTGACTCAACAAGAGAAACAGGTAACTCAGCACATCCTTTCCCGCCCCTCATCCAGTCAAATGCTTCTAACATGGGAGAAGCAGAGTGAATTTCAACTCTTCCTCTGGGCCCTCTGGAGAGCAGGGGGAGGCTCAGTCTGCAAGAGGTGGGCCATGTCTCCTCAGGGTACCACCTCCCAGGTTCTGTGCTCCGAGGTGCCCTTCCTCATGACGGCCCCCTCCACCAGACCCACACTGGCCATTTCTTCCAATCCATGCCAATCTTTTCATTAAGTCCCGAAGCCGAGTTGACATTTCCCAAGGACTTTTTCTAGATTATCCCTGCTCCACTCAGATCTCCCCTTTACAATTTATATTTCTAGAGTTGCCTCATCCACTTGGGCAACTGTGGGTGAACAGATCTAGGGTGGCCCCACCATCTTCACCTCCTGGGTTCACTTTCCTTGGGTTGCCATTCCTTGAATGTGGGTGGGACCTGTTACCTGTTCTAACCATCTAACAGCCCAGGCGAGAAGATGTATGTGTTCATCATTGTGCTACGTAACACTGAAACCTGTCTTGAGAGGAAACTCTTGGCCTTGCTGGCCTCATGGAAGCAAGTAACCATGCTGGGAAGGCTCACACGGCAAAGAGCTAAGGGCTACTTCCAGTCAACAGCCATCAAGAGACAGAGGTCCCTGGTCCAACAATCTGCAAGGAGCTAAATTCTGCCAAAACTGCGTGAGCTTGGAAATGGACCCTTCCCCAGGTGAACTTCAGATGAAACGGTAGCCCTGTCCAACATTTCAACTGTAGGTTTGGAAGACTGCAACAGAGGACCTGGCTAAGCCACACCTGGATCCCTGACCTACAGCAATTGTGGGATCATAAACATGTGTCCTTTCAAGTCAGGAAGTTTGTGGTTACATTGTTACACAGCACAAGGTAGATAAGGAAGTGGTTACCATCCTGATTTGGCTGCCAGTTGTAAGACACTGAGCAAGATTCTCAATGCCACTGGGCTGTAGTTTTCTCATCTGTAAAGTGGAGGTGACACCCCCTTCCAAAGATGATTACGTGTTGAGTAAGTGAGAGGGTATGTGGGAAAAGCCTAGCACGGGGCTGACATACAGCACACATTCAGTAAATCAGCATTGTGCAACTCTGGCTTTTCTTAACAGGCTGTATGAACAGAATCAAAGTCAATAGCTAGCGATTACACATCACCTGGACCTAAATAAAAAGGGATTTTTAACAATAAGAACATTTTAATTTTTTAAGATTTAGAAAGTCCATGATGTGCAATTGTCAGTGTTTACAACCACTAAGAAATGACATCACAGAAAGCAGAACTTGTGATATACACAGACATTTAGAAATCACTCATGGGCCATTCATGGTCTAACGAGAAACTGTCCTGGTGAGCACTGAGGGACGCCTCTGTCCGCAGGTCTGGTTTAGCTCTCACAAGGAGCCTAAATCAGGAAGCAGCCACTATCGTCCCCCCATTGTGTAGAAGTAGCTCCTTCTACCCCCACCTGTCCCTGCTGTGGGACTGGACGCTGCCTCACATCTTCCTGCTGACAGGGCTGGGAAAGATGGCTCCTCCTAGACAGAGCCCTTTCTACCTCCCAGAGTATTCGCCGCAAGCAGGCTCTATATAAACGAAAGGCCAAAGAACAAAGGGACAGACTGTGCCACCGGTTTGTTTCTGAAACAAAGAACAAGAATGTTGACTCCACTGGTCTCACCCTGGAGCCCTTGGGCCTGTCTCTTGGCCACTGTTAACTGGAACAGGAGTGGGTGATCACCGAGGGCCAACCCTGAACAGGCAAGGGACAGCCTCCCACTCCTGAAACTGGGTATGACTCCCACAAGCATCCTCAGCTGGGAGTGACAGGTGCCCAGGGAAGGCCTCAGCCTCAGTTGATGACGGTCCTAGCTAAGGAGGCAGACTGACAATGCTGGGCACAAGGAATGTTTGCACACAGAAACAAATGAAAAGCAACAGAAGAAGAAAATTTCCCTTCTCACAGAACCCTCGTGCTAGCTCAGTGTCCCTAGGAGGCAGGCATCAGTACTGCCACTCCCAAGGAGGAAAATGAGGAACAGAGATGCTGAGAAAGTTGCCAGAGTTGCCAACTGAGTCAGCACAGAGGAGAGAAAACAAAACTGCACTTCTGATTCCTGGGCCCAAGCACAGGACACAGCAGCTCTGCTTCCCTGCTGTTCCTGCCTCTGATGAAACTTCAAGATCCGCTTTCCATTTTTATGCTTGGCTCTCTTTGTGCTCCAAAGCCAAGGTTTCTCTTCCTTCCATGCATGCTCAGGTGCCCTTCACTCCTAATTACCCTCCGTAAATGTCACTGTCTCTGCTCCTTTTCCCTTCAAACAAAAACAAAGAAATGCTACCCAGCACACTTTGGGGGCTAGGACTCCACCACAGTCCAAGTGGCAGGTACAGAAGGGGCTAGAAATCAGAGCCTGGGTTAAGACTCCTTTGGTAAGACCTTGCACAGCCCGTGAATGTGATCAGATTATTCATTTCCTTTAAGAACCCAATTTTCAACCTCAGGGAAACAGTTGCAGATAAGAAAAGATACACATGAAACTGTCTCGGAGAACCAAACACTGCATGTTCTCACTCATACTTGGGAGCTAAATGATCACAAGGATGGAAATACTTGTGACACTGGAGACACTAATAAGAGGGACAGAAGAGCAGGACTAGGGTTCAGAAACCACCTACAGGGCACAATGTCCACTCTCTGGGGAATAGGCCCCCTGAGACCCAATCCCCACCACCACACAATATGTCCATGTAAGAAATATGCATGTGTACCCCCCAAATCTAAGATTAAAAAAAAGATGTTCTGAATGTATGTTTTCAGCTAGTTGAAGAGCATCCTTTCTAAATTATGATTGGCTGCTTCTAAAGCAGTTAGGAAGACCCCACATCGGCAAACTGTAGTTTCTAATTTCTGTTGTTTAAAAAATGGCCTTAGTACCTTCAACCTAAGGAGAAGATGCCTGGACCTCCTACCTGAGGACTGAGACCCTTCTCTCTAGAATAATAGAGACTCTCACAGTGACCCCCAAATCGGTGGCTCCAAGTGCTCTGCTGGGTACACTCACGCCCAATTTTCTGGGTTTTCAGGTTTTACTACACCATGGCTACTTCCACAATGACCTGGAAAGTGACAAATTTAAGAACTGTAGCCAAGGTCACTGCTGAACTATCAACATGCCTTGTTATTTCACTTTCTCTTTTGATTAGCTTGGATCGATCGATCTATCTATCTATCTATATAATTTTTTAAAAAAACTTACTCTGAATATAATGGAATAAAAAGTTTGAAGTGGCCTCAATAGCGTGGTCAGAATAAGCAGGAACCATCAGCATGTGAGTAACAGACACGTGAGCAATTCATTTAACCTTCTGGTCTCAGTTTTCCTGAAAACACGTAAGTTGAGAGGCAAGGGGGCGGTCTGGATGAGATGACCTTGAAGCCTCAAGGATGACACTCGTCTTAGGTTGATACCCCACTTCAGCCCAGGTCTTAACAATCCTTGAGAATACACGCTGTCAACCATCTCAGGAACATGATGGGAAGGGAGGCGATACAGCTTATGTGAAAGCCTTTTTGTACTCTGACATCCTGGTGTATTTTCTGAAAATCTCTGGTTCAATAATTTTTATTAGTAAGATTGACAAAGATTTCTTCTTATTGGCGATATCCTCAATTGCTTTGACTAAATTGTTCAAATCACCTCAAAGCCACTGTGTCTTTCTTCTACTCCACAAAATGCAAGACTGACAGGGTTTCCATAAGGACCCAAAGTCTTTTTTTTCTTTTTTTTGAGTTGGAGTCTCACTCTGTTGCCCAGACTGGAGGGCAGTGGCCGCTCCCGGCCACCGCAGCCTCGACCTGCTGGGCTCCAGCGATCCTTCCGCCTCAGCCTTCCAAGTAGCTGGAAATACAGGTGCGCGCTACCACGCCCGGCTAATTTTTTGATGTATTATAGAGATGGGGTCTCGCCAAGTTGCCCAGGCAGGTTTCGAACCCGCGGGCTCAGGCAATCCACTCAGCTCAGCCTCCCAAGGCGTGGGATTAAAGGCTGAGCCACCGAGCCGGCTCCAAAGTCTTACTGATGGCTGCTGGTCAGCTGACAGTCTCCACTCTCTAAGTTATAACTCACTATTCCTGTGTATGATGCGTTCCTCTCAAGTCTGTTCTCCACACCCTCTGCCTGACCTCCCCCAAAATACTACTATGGCCTTTTTTAAACTAAACTACCAACCACCTAACAAAATCTTGGTGCCATAGACAAGGCGAGGGACCAGGTGAGGGGAGACCTTGAAACATGTACCGTCTACCCTCTGGAGCTTCCCCAGGTTGGGCTTTAGAGTATCCCTCCCCAGGGTGAAAGTTTTACAGATCAAACTAGAACTTTATATGGTCTTAAAATACCTATTGCAAGTATTCCATGCCACGAAACGGTCTCTTTTCTTTCTCACTATAATATTTAGAACACAGAGGAGAAGGTGGACTTACAAAACTGAATGTGGCTTTGTAATACTGCTGGGATTATATTTCAATGATCAGTAGGGGGGGGAAACAGCAAACAGCAGCTCCAAATGCCAGTTTCCCAAACAGGTGAATGAAGGTGGAGGCTAAATTCAGTTGACTAGCCCGAACAAAGAAAGTCTGTTGACAAAACAGGTGAGCATCCTGCTCTGCCGGGGGACAAAAAGTAAGAGAGGTGACCACACACAGAAGGCGGCTTTTCCGGGCAGAGTGTTACAAAATTCCTGGCTGAAAGACTTAAATTAGTCATAGTCTGTAACAGATGAAGTTCTCACATGTCTGTGAGCTCTAGAAAACCTAGCAATCATGGAACATTCCAGCCTGATCCAGTAAGCCTCCCTCCAAGAGGTTCTGGAGAATCCAGACGATGAAAACAGCAGAAGAAGCAAAGGCCAGGCTGCAGTAAAACCCCCGCCGCCTGCCATCCTGGCACGGAAATTCTTCTTTTCAAATCTATGCAAATGTCCCAAAGAGGGAATGAAATTTTCATTTCTCTCTGCATGGATCAGCTGTTCTTGGTATTCTTCTGCTAAAGCAAATGCCATTGTTGGCAGAACAGCAAGAATAGGTCCTTCCAGAAGCCCAAGACTTCAAAAAATCTTACTCAACAGATCAACATAAAAGTCTATTCTAAAGCTCCAAGACCCACCAAAAAAGAAAAAGAGAGAAAGCCACATGGAGTGTAATACGCCTGCAGCAGCATGACAGAGGAGAAATCGCAAACCCAGAGACATAGCTATGTAAATATAAGCAAAGTGACTTGGTGTTTCACGCTTCAGTTATCTCTACTGTAAAATGAAGGCATAAACATTCTGCTCTGCCTCCTCTGGTGGGGACTTGTGAAAGCCAAACGAGACCATGGGATGTGGGTGTGTTCCAAACGACAGAGCCCCAAGCCCCCGCCCAGGACAGCGATGCAGCAGGGAGTTAAGAACAGGCCTTTGGCATCAGCTCATGTGAGTTCTAGCCGAGCTCAGAGCTATGCATCCCTGGACATCCTTGGATCACATCAGCCTGGGCGTCATCGTTTTTAAAGAGGGGATATGATGGTGCCCCAGCTGACGGGGTTCCTCGCACAGTAATTAAACAAGTCAACTGTACCAAGCATTTAGCACAGTTCCCAGGGCACAATACACATGAAACAAATAGTCGTTGATGTTATTAGGGACTGGCAAGGACCAAAGAAGGCCTGGCACATAGAAGAGATCAAAATACGCTTGATGAACACATAACTGGTGATAAGCTTATCCTGCTCGATGGGTGATATGCTTCCTACGGCCAAGGTTCATGCTCACACTTCTTGTGTTCCTAGCAGAAGAACAAGTTAGGGCCTCCATGCTAAGTGAAATAAGCCAGTCACAAAAGGGCAAACCCTGTATGATCCTCCCTGTATGAGGCACCTAGAAGGGCCAAATTCACAGAGACGGAAAGTAGACAGGTGGCTGCCTGAGGCTGGGGTGGAGGGAAATGGGGAGTTAGTGTTAAATGGGGACAGAGTTTTAGTTTTGCAAGACGAAAAAGTTCTACAGATCGATGCTGGTGATAGCTGCACAACACAGAGGCACTTGATACTACTTAACTAAACACTTGCAAATGGCTACCATGGTCAATTTTATGTTTTATATATTTTGCCACAAAACTTTTAAAAGGAAAAAAAAAGAAAGTTGGCATTTAAGGACTACGAGGCGAGATTCAGTGGCAGATAACTCACAAACAATGTGTCGTTTGAGTCAACTTTAACTCTTGCCCTGGGCCTGAGCCCGTCGCCCGGGTGGTACTGGTACCGGTACCTAACTGGAGGACACTCCATTTGGCAGCATCTACAGAACACAGGCAAGAATCCTAGAACCTTTTACTACAGCTGAACTGCAGTTTCCTATGGCAGGGTCTCTGCTTTTTATTTTCAATATCTGCAAGCAATATCCCTGACCCGAAATTTACATTTCCTAATGACGACTGAGTTCCAAAAAATTACATGGAGGTCATCGGGAAGAGAATACAAGATGACATAACGTCGAGGAAGAAAAGGAGTCACCGCTCTCTTCTGTAAGGCTGGAAGAGCCAACTGAATCTGTTTCTCATCCTGCAATTCTGTTTGGGCCAATTCCTGCAATGATATAGCCGATTCCGTGGGGAATTAGAAATGGGCTCAGTTGCCTGGCCCAATTAGAAGCTGTACTAGATAGAAATACAAGGAAAAAATATGTGGAAGTGACAAGCTGGGTGGAATGGATCTAAAAATGAGCTTAGGGTATGAAGGTTGAGTTCTGGTCCTGACCCAAACACTTACTGGCTGTGTGACCTTGAGCAAGCCCCCTTCCCTTCCAAAATGAAGGAACTGGAAGAGACAATCTCTAAGGCCCTATGCAGCCTGGTCAAACTGAGGTTCCATGAAAACACTCTGCCGGATTTCAGATAACTTGTGCAAATAAATTGGACTCTCACGAACCACTTCCCCAAATAAATCTTATTATATGTTAGTCGTGCATGAGGATGTTCTGGGTGACTGAGTAAAGAAATGCTGTGACCATATCCTCTAGCTGAGAACAAAAGGGTCCAAGGTATTGTCAAGAAAATTAAAGCAAGAGTAACTGCAGCAAGAATAACTCCTAGGACAGAAGAGGGATTCTCTGTTGTGTGGTGACACGGGTGACCCCAGAATAAAAAACTGCCCTCCTTTAGTACCAAAGCCTCCCTCCGACCCACTTACCGGCGTAGGAAGACACAGGGGATATCTGAAGAGGATAGAGCTCACTCATGCTGACCGGCTGCTCATCACTCTCAGTGGTCACCTCTACGACTTGGCAAATGTCCGGTGGATTAGTGACAATCTCTTGATCCTCAATGTTGCTGTCCAGATGGGACTGTCCTACGACTTCAAAGAAAAGAGAGCTATCATGCCCCAAAGTCTCCTGACTTTCCAATTCTAGCACACACGCCCAAGAAAGAAAGCCTTACCCAACAGAGCTGGGGTCAGGAGCAGGCTCCTGGCTACTGCCTGGCCCTGCCATAAGGCTGCAGAGCAAGCCTTAGTTCTGGGTTAATGTCTCCAGAGAGGTAGCCTGCCAACAACCTGGCTGCCCAGCTCTGTCTCTAGCATGCATGCTGACGGCACATAAAGGTGGCCACGTCCTGTCTAGTTCAGCGGAGCTCCTTACTCAACCTGGCCACAGCCAAGGCTGCAGGACCAGAGGCTGCATCGGGTCCAGCCCAGGGCCAGACATGACAGAACTTGGAACCTGACTGATTTCTGTTCTCTGGTCTTACTCTGAAGGAAGGTACTGTGATTATTTTCTGGGTTCTGTCATCCAGAGAGACATTATGAAACCTGAACAAGGAAGAAAGACTGTGAAACACCCGCCCCCATGGTGTCACTTCTAGCTGTGGGGTGCCCTCCTCCCACACCCAGACCTCTCACTGGTCTTCAGGCAACGTGGCCAACTGTCCGAATATCAGTACCATGGACTAGAGTTGGCTTCCCCATTAAAACAGACATTAGTAGCATCAACAGCCCAAACATTGATAAGATAAATTCTGACCACACTGGCTCCGAAACCTGTCTCAAATTTTTGTTTTGAGGCAATTGCAAATTTACATACAGTTGTAAGAAATAACAGAGAGATCCTCCGTGCCCTTTACTCATTTTGTTCCACTGTAATGTTTGCAAAACTAGAATACAATATCACACCCAGGATACTGCCATTAAGAGCACTCCACCTATCTTGTTCAGATTTCCTCAGTCTCACTTGAACTCCTGTGTGTGTGTGTGTGTGTGTGTGTGTGTGTGCGCGCGCGCGCGTGTACGCACGCTTAGTTCTATCAATTTGACCACCCATGTAGTTTCATGGGCCTGCTACCACAAAAGTTCCATCACCACCAGTCTCTCTCATATTGCTCTGTTGTGACCACATCCACCTTCCTTCAGTCTCTCCCTTTATCTGCCTCCTTGTCCCTAACCCCTAGCAAACATCAATCTGTTCCCCATTTCTATAGTTGTTCTCCATTTGAGGATGTCCCATAAGTGGACTCATATAGTAACCTTTTGGGACTGGCTTTTTTCGCTCAGTAATTCCTTGGAAAGTCACCCAAATTGCTGTGTGTATCAATAACTGGTTCCTTTTTTAATTCCTGAGTAGTATTCCATGGTATAGATGTACCACAGTCTGCTTAACTATTCCCCCATTGAGGGACATCTGGATTGAGACCAGGCTTTGGCTATTACAAATTAGGCTACTGTGAGTGTTTGTGTGCAGGTTTCCATTTATCGGGGTTAAAGTAAAGGCCTAAGAGTGCAATTGCTGAGTCATATGGTAATTTCATGTTTAGTTTTACAAGAAACTGCCAAACTGTTTCCCAGAGTAGATGTACCATTTTACATCCCCAAGGGATATAATTTCTCCACGATCCCCATCAGCATTTGGTATTGTCACTGCTTTTTACATTTTGGCTGTTTTGATAGGTGAGTAATGATATTTCTTTGTGATTTTAATTTTAATGTCTCTCATGTCCTGTCATAACTTTAACTGTAACTGACCTTGTACTGCCTTGGCAGTTGATTGGATTAAATGTCCCTGAAAATTAGCTCCAATAAAGGGAAGAAACAGTTCTCAAGATCCTCAAAGCACTTTGCCACCACAATTAACATTTTACTCATACCTGTATATGTTATTTTAACATTTCCACCCATGAGAATGACAGGAAAAGTGCTATCATCCTGTTATAGATGAAGAAACTCAAGCACAGAGAAGGAGAGTGACTTGTCCAAACTCACACAGCTTGGAGTAAGTGCAGTGCTCTATAGTCCTGTCATTTTCCCACCCACCTGCAAAATGTTTAGGTTAGGCTGGAAGGGAGCCACGTTCCAATCTCCTTGAGAAGGCAGCCACCATGAACAGGCTCCTGTTTTCAACAAAGTGTTTTATTTGCAGAAGTATTTTTGTTATAAACAAGTTCCTGTTTTAATTGTTTTTTGCAGGATGATGGGAATAGTATCTGATTTCTACTCTGGGACGGTTTTAGAGGCTAGTGGAAATCCATAGGTTCGGTAATAAAGAAAGGAAAGGCACAAAGGAGGCTGGAAGAGGAGATTTAGGGATGTGATAAAAGAGTCCAAAAGCCACAGCACACACAATGGGAGGGAAGCTGGATGCTGCTGGGTTTTCCTGATGGGGATAAAATTAAAGACATGGAAAGCAGTCTATATATGGCAGGCAGCCTCCCCGATTCTTATCTCGGTCTCTGGACTCTCCTAGTTGAGTGTGAGGGCATCAATTATGCAGCTACTAGACGAGACTGACATTGACCGATATTGCACTCTCTCAAGTTTCTCCTGCCTCTTCCCCCAAGCAAAATAAAATGGTAGAAAAATGAGATCAAGTCCCGTCCCATCCCAAGTCCTAAGAAGCAGCTGGTGGGTGGGAATACAAACCAAATGAGGGCGTGTGTGTTTGAGGAGGGAGGGTCACGAGCCATACCGTGCAGACTAAAGCCATAGTGTCTTATATAAATTTGATTTGTAAATCAAAGCCGTTTCAACTTCCAGTACTTCAAAACCCATTTCTCTTTTGCCCTGCCCTTCCTCATAGGAGACAGCAAGCTAGCCAAGCCAGTACACAAAGGTGGGCGCTCAAGTGTCCTCCTAATTACACCCTTTTGTTCCAGCCAGGAGTTCTTCCTCTCCCTGCTTCCCCCATTCTCCACACCCACCCCCGCCCCGCCCCCACATGATATCCAACGCAGTTATTCCACTAACAAAGATTTGCAGAGCACCCGCCTTGTGGCACACATTGTCGTCCAGTGCAACAGGGAGCAGAGAAAGGTCATTGCAGCCAATTCTACAAGAAGTTAACATACAGGGCTACAGGCCAGCCGCGAAACATCTAGAGAATACATTTAAAGCAGCAAGCAAGTGAAAAGAAGAGAAGGAACAAGAAGGGGCCGTGTGGTGAATGTTGAGGACTGGGGTGGGGTCTTTCTGCCTAGAGAGGAGTCAAAAGGCCTCAGGGAAATAGTGACCTGGGACTAGACAGCAGGCAGAAGGTGCTGCTTCCGGAAGCTCCTTCCTTCCTGACCACCCAGCACAGACTGACCTCTTCCTTCTGGGTGCCTCCGAACACTGTCCCTGCCGCTCAGTCGAACCCACAACGGATGCAGCCGTGTGACACCACTAGACTTTCTGCCTCATGTTGCTGGGTGACTCTACATATCCTTATTTCACTTTTTATCTGTAGACGGCAGACCTCCTCAACCAAAGCATGGCTCCTGGCAGCCAAGAACCTGCACCAAACTTTCTGTATCCAGTCATGACACATGCTCACAGGCTCACACCTTGTGCCAGGGAGGCGCTCAGTGAATCTTTGCTCATCAGATGGATGCATGAAGGGGCTGAGGCTCCCTGACTGCAGCCAGAGTCCTGCAGGGGCTCATGACAACTTGCCAATGGGGAGTAAGATGATTCATGTTTTCTAAAAAATTCCAAGACTTCTGGCAAGTGGACTCTTTAAACCTAGGTGAAGTGATACAGACACAGCAGGCTGTGGGTGCTTGGGGAGTCAGGGAAGAAACATTTTGGGGTGATGAAAATGTTCTGTCTTGGATACAGAGATAGTTATACAGCTGTATGTCTAAAAGGGGTTAATTTTACCGTATTTCACTTAAAATATATGACCAAAAAATTAAAAAGTAGATAAGCATCTCTACTCAAATTTTAAGTATCCTGAAAGCTGGTGTCCAGGACAGAAAAGTCAGTCTTTATTTTCTGGGCTATCATCTAGATATCCAATTAATAGAGTGCATTATCTCTAAGGCCAAAGAATCCCCCATAGCATTATGCCTCTGCGTGGGATGACCACTTCTCTCCGTCCAAACATCATCGAGGGCACTTTAGAAAATTTCCAGCCCCCGAGTCAAAGCCCATGAGAGAAGCAGGGACATCCCAACATCTGAAATGCTCTCTAGATGTGCTCAGACACTGTCACTCATCAGTCTCAATCACTCTCTCTCTCTTTCCCTCTCTCGTCATGTGACTGATTTCCCTGAACCACCAAGTGACAAAGCACACAGCATCACTGACTCCTGACGACTGAAGAGACACACAAATAACAAACTTATCTGAGCCGGGCTCAGTGGCTCAGCCTGTCATCCCGCACCTTGGGAGGCTGAGGTGAGTGGACTGCCTGAGCCCGCGGGTTCAAGACCCACCTGGGCAACTTGACGAGACCTCATCTCTACATAAATCAAAAATTAGCCGGGTGTGGTAGCGCGCACCTGTAGTTCCAGCTACTTGGAAGGCTGAGGCGGAAGGATCGCCAGAGCCCAGCAGGTCGAGGCCGCGGTGGCTGAGAGCGGCCACTGCACTCCCATCTGGGCGATAGAGTGAGACTCCAACTCAAAAAAATAAACAATAAAAAATAAAGTTAAAAAAATAAAATAAAATAAAAAAACAAACTTATCTGACAACTGAAGAGACACATGAATAACGAACTTATCTGACAACTGAAGAGACACACAAATAACAAACTTATCTGCTGCAGCAATAAGGTCAGAAGTGGCACCCTGCAGAAAGCCAAAAAGTATCCAGACAAACCCTGACTCCTTGAGCCGCAGTCTTGCCTCTCTCTGCCCCTTCCCAAGCTCACAACCCCTTAACACTTGAGGAAGGCACAGTCAGGATCCCCATTTTAGACATGTTGAATCAATGGCATCACCGAGAACTAAATAACTAGCTCAAAGTCAGCCAATATATGGCAGAGCCAAGATTCAAGGTCAGCCTTACCTGACTCCAAATTTCAACTCTTTGTAATATGTCTCCCTAACAGAAAGAGTGAGCAAAGCCCAAACTGAGTGACTCTTGGTTTTCTAAGCCCCTCTTAGGATAAAAACTCGTGAGTTTCATCTAGTGAGTCTTTGGGCTCATAACCAAGAGTGACATTTCTTTTCAACAGTTCTCTATTGGATGCCAAGGAAATTCTCAAATGGTTAGAAGAACCAGGATTCCACTAAGCTCTTGCAGCTTATTAAAGTAAGCACATCCGAAAGAGTCATCCACAGGAATGTAATTTTATCTGAACCTCGTTGCTGAAAATTATAACAATATTATTCATGGCCGGTTACTGATGAACCGGTTTGATTCCTTAAAAGGTCATTCTTATTTTATTAACAATTGTTGACTTTATGTGGGACTCCACCTGAGAAAGCAGTTTGCTTCAAGCCTTAGTGAAAGTGCTTGAAAGCAGAGACTATTAGAGACAGAGAGGCCTTGGGAGATGGCCTGGCCCTACCAGCTCGCAGTTGAAAAAAGCTAAACCCCAGGCAAATTGTAAAGGTCACCAGGTAGCTGCAGAGTCAAGAATGAAACTTACTAGCAGGGCATATTAAATCAGGCCGTCAGCATGGCATCACGCAGGGTCCAGTCTGAGTCTGAGTACTGAAACTGTTAACACCAGCCCTGATGGCACAGCACAGATGGGGCTACTTTCCTTACTCAAATATAGTTCATATAATTTTGGTAATATCATCATAACAATATATCATCTTCCCACCTCTAACCATGGAGTGATTGATCTGTGCAGCTCATTTCGTCCTCACGGCAACTCTATGAAGCGGGCAGGATCAGGGTTATTATTTCCATTTTATACAGAAGTCTACATATTCCACTTTATAAATGATACATATTACTTTCAATTTATCTATAAGTGGAATCTCAGAGAGCTTAGGACGTTTTCCAGAACATGTGACACAAAAAACTTCAGAAAGAAGTCTCAAACCCCAGTCCCTGACCTTCTAATCGTGTGCTTGTTCTTTACAACATACGGCCACGATCTGGTTTAGTTGTTCAAGAGCAGAGATGTGAGAGACAGGCTCTACGAGGTTAGTGATTTCAGAGGCTGGAGCTCCGTCCTTTCACAGGCCACACCGCCCCTGACTAGCTGGCTCCTCACCTCACCAGGGTGACAGAGTGGCAGGAAGAAGTGGGGAGGTAGCTGGGGCAGTGTATAAGCTCTTCACTCCAGGAGAAAACAGCACCACGTACTATTATTATACTAAGGGCAGTAAGGAAGGTGTCCCAGTTACAACTCGGTAGAGAGTTAACCAATGTCTTGAGGGTCAATGATCTTGGAACAGAAATCTGGCTAACACACTGGGACTGTCCTCACTGTGTTGTGTGTACAGAGCCTTAGTGGCCACTCTACAGGAACAAAACTCACCTCTAACCTCACTTTCCCTACAAACAGCCACAAGGGGGTTGCATTGTTCAGAATCACTCAAATGCAAAAACAGGTGTAAAAGTCATGCCAGACCCTTTTGACAAGAGAAGGATTCAGGTCTTTGTCTTGGGGACAATGGTGACACAGTGATGGTGATGCTGACATTTAAAAAAAAATCACTCTGTGGCCAGGCATGGTGGCTCCTGCCTGTAATCCTAAAACTTTGGAAAGGCAAGGTAGGAAGATCACTTGAGGCCAGGAGTTTGAGACCAGCCTGGGTAACACAGCAAGACACTGCCTCTACAAAAATATTAAAAAATTAAAGAATCAGCTGGGTGTGGTGGCATATAGTCCCAGCTGCGTAGAAGGCGGAGAAGCAGGAGGCTCATTTGAGCCCATATGATCACACCACTGCACTCCAGTCGGGATGACAGAGCGAGATCCTGTCTCTAAAAAACAAAAAGAAAAAAAAAATTGCTGGCTGGGCACAGTGACTCATGCCCATAATCCCAGCACTTTGGAAAGGCAAGGTAGGAGGATCTCTTGAGACTAGGTGTTTGAGACCAGTCTAGGCAACATAGCAAGACCATGCCTTTACAAAAAATATAAAAAATTTACAAAATCAGCCAGATGTGTGATGGTGTACGGCTCTAATTCCGGCTACTCAGGAGGCTGAGGCAGGAGGATCGCTTGAGCTAGGAGTCCCAGGCAGGAGAGAGCTAGGATCTCATCCTTGTACTCCGGCCTGGGCTGCAGAGCAACTGTGTCTCTAAAAAAGAAAAAAAAAATCACTGTGCGAAGAATAAACGGGGAGGGGCAGAATGGAGGTGAGAGCAAAGACAGGACTAGAAACAGTATCAAAAACAGAAGAGGATAGGTTTGAGAAATACAGTGAGGGGAAACAGGATTTCATCATTAGGGTGAGAGGGGCAAGGGAGGGGGAAGGAGAAAAAACCACATGGCATCACTGAACAATGACGACAGCTTTCTCGAGTACACACAAACTTCTTGAGGCGCAGAACACAACAGGCCTCCACTACCGGGGGCTCCTGGCTGGTACTTGGCGAGGAGCGAGTTCCACACAGCCTCACCTTGGTCACCAGGCGCTCCAGGTCCAATCCGCCAAGAAAAATAGACAGCGATGGGTCCCGTGTCAGGGTGTATTGTGGGTCTCGCTCCATGTCTCACATAAGCTTCATGTTGCCAAGATTGTTCTGGATCTCCTGAAATTTCTGGATGTCTCGGCTCGGGCCCCCATTCCCAAAGAGAGGGGGAGCTCAGCCCTCCTGGGAGAAAGCCTAGGGCCCAGCTGATGAGCACAGAGGCTCTCTTAAGGGGGGGGCACCTTCCATCTGAAGACTCCCCTGAGCTATTTCTTATCTTATAAAGACTATTCCGCGTCTTAAGCAAAATGGCCAAAAGAACAGGGAGCTAGGAGAACAGCAACAGATGAAGACACAGTTCTGCAGGCCTGTGTCCCCGTTGGCCACCCTGAAACCACTGCAAACTCCAGTGCCAGAGGAGGCCAACCCCTAGTTATAACCACGAGGCCTGTGCCAGACCCTGAAATCAGTCTCTTCAGGCTGGGAATCTGCTCTTCCCGCTCCTTCAGAGTTTCTGGGTCTGGCTTTAAAAACCACTTGCAATTCATCACTTTAGATTAAGACAGTCAAATTTGGAAGGAATTACCCAAATCCCCCAAAAAAATGCCCTCTAAGGTGTACTCTGGGCAACCAAAATAAACACAAAATCCCACATCCATGACTTCCTAATCGCCGTGTGTCTAGTCACTACGGGCTGCTTTATTTACTTCAGGGTAATGAATAGTCTCCCTTGTTTCAAAGTCATCTTTGCTTTATTGAAGGGCGGGGCTGCCTTTTATCGAGAAACACAACGGGGTTATAGAGCACTGCCTGGGCAAGTTATACAGAATGGCCGCACCTGCAAACTTCTACACTGGCTGGGAGACAGTTTCTATACAGCTCGGCAAAAGCACTGCTAACCTGGGCGAGAGACCAGTGGAGTATTGTCAGGACAATTCAACATGTTGCTGGGTTCTTCCGTCTTCTGAAAACCAACGCCACCACACACACAATGAAAATTCAAGGTTAAAGAAAAGTAAAAATAAAAGTAAGGGGCTTTTTCTTCTCCCTCTCCTTAAAGGGAAAACAGGGATAGGTCTTTGGGCACTAACTCTGTGTAGTGGACCATGCAGGAGAGATGGGACACTAGAAGAAGCCATGTCTTCAGGATGGTGACAGCATCCTCCTTTGGGGCGTGCACAGCTAGCTAAATCTGGAAGTACATGCAGCTGTTGGGGAGAGAGGCAAGCCACACTCGAGACCCCCCTCAATCTAAACCTGGCTCGTTGGTTATCCTCTCTCCTTTTTCCCTTCATAGCATTTACCACAAAGGATAGTACTGTAGTTATCTGTGGGTTTCTTTGTTTGCCAGCTGTGTCCTTCTATGAAAATAGAAATTGGACCTCCCCGATCTATTTCCTGCTTGTAGTACTGAGTCTGGTATGTGACAGGTGCTCAAAAATACCTGCTGAATCAAAGTATGCCCTTTGGCAATATGCCTCTGTGCCTCAGTTTCTCTGTCTGTACCATGAGCACTACCTTTATGGCAGGTCTGCCAAGGAGCAGTTGCTAAGAGGACTCGTGAGGACAATCTTCCCTCTCCTTGGTTCCCAAGTTAAATAACACTTCTGCCCATGTGACCAAATAGTGAAAGACTGAGATCGCTAATCATTAGCCACCAGGAAACAAATATTTCTCCTGGAAGGACACCGTGCACCTTCTTTTACTGAGGCGGACCCATCTAAGTTCCTTTATCTGATCCTCAAAGGCCTTCATTTTTAAGCAGGGCTAACTGGGGGCTAGAGTTTGCGTTTTGAAATGGTTCCAAGACCTCCTCCCACTGACTATGTTACTGGAAGATCACTGTTTTACAAATTTTAGACCCCAGAGGGCTGCTCGTGTGTATGAAAGATGAGATGTCAAAACAGTTTACCTATGATGTTCACCGTACTATCCACTTCATTTTTTATAGCTGAAGTCAGGACCGCATACTCAGGAGAAAGATCACTTACTCCATTACTAAGCCCCAGAGATGACTCAATTGGTTCTTGCTAGGAAGAAGAAAAGAAAAAAGAATTGAGAACACTTCCTTTCCCCTCCCTTCTCTTAGCTGAAATTCCGCCCTATGCCAACTTTCTTTAATGCTAGGGTCATCCGTGTCTGACTGCTGAATACATTCCCTTTTTCTTTAAGCTGGCCTGGCTTTAAAGCAGCACATTTCTACAGATTATACTGCCAGGCATTCAGTTTCTTCCATTTTTCCTTCAAGGAAATGGTACTAGCACATCTGACTGGCCTTTAGGAAAGGCTCACCCCTATAGACAGTAGCTTTGGATTTCAGCAGAGCTGCATAACTGTCTCTGTAAAGCACTGCACTGCATGGGTTCCAACTCTTTCTTTTCTGAGGGAGCATCAACAGAATGCCTGGCTTTCTCTCTAAAGAAGGAATCGTGCCACCTTTTTCACAATTATTTCCCTGGAAAACCTCTGCTTCAATGATTGGGCCAAAAACAGGAACTTAGAGGAAGTTGTGGATTAATTTTCCTCAGATCCTCAGATATGGAGATGTGGTTTGACATGGACTCTGGCCACCTGAGCACCTGTACTGGGTGGCTGGCTGATAACATGGGCCAAACTCACAGCTGAAGCTTCCCTTTCCCTGATCCGAGTCCAGTCAAACAGCCCCACACCCACGGCTTCACAAAAATGCCTTCCAGGTGCCTGGATACCCCAGCCAGCCCAAGAGGTTACACATTCATACTAATAAAATAATGAGAGAAAATTCCTTTTTTCTTATGAGAACCCTACACTTCTGCTTTATTCAAGTACACGAGAGCCTTCCACTCCCTGAGAGTACCAACCAGCTTTGGGAAAGCCAGGCCTGAGCTACATTGACTTTCGGCAGTTGGATGAAAGGACTCCTCCTCGGGGAAGGTTGCATTGGCCTCTAAGACAGCAACCAAGTCAGACAAAAGCCACACAGGGTGACTCCCAATAAACCCAAAATGAAAGAAGAGGGCGGAGGGGCAGAAGGAACACAGGACTGGGAGCAGAGCACTGTGTAAGGTAGGTATGACTGTGCTTTGAAAAGTCAGGAGTGAACAATGCTAAGTTAAGGTGGGTGTTATTATCAGTTAATTCACACACTGCCAATCAATAATGATCTCCCCAAATCCTCAAGAAGTCACACAGGGAAGGAGGGGAAATAACCTCCCCCTTCATGGCCCCATCAGGCCAACTCCCACCTTAATAACGTGACTTCAAAGGCATTACTTCACTGTATGGCTCTTCACTGTATTTTTTTTTTTAATCACACACTGCCGGGCTTACTAGGTGTACCAAGGGTTAAACATAAGGAAGGGCCCAGAACATCCCTCCCTACCAGGCAGAACTGTGACTTCTTTCTTCTTCAGCGTCTTGCGTTTTTCTTTTACGTGTTCCAAAGAAGAAAGGCTGAGCTTTTGTGCAAAAAAACACTCACATGCCTGTGAATGGAGCCACCAGGCTTTGCCTTCCTTTATGACCTGTCGGACCTGGTGTCTGTTTTTCTAACTTCACCCTCACTGTACCTATCCTTGCTAGGTCCTGTGGTCTCGCTTCCATTCTGCCTGAAGACTCACACTCCCAGTGCGAGGGAAGAGCCCGAGCTTTGGAATCAACAGGTCTGGGGGCAGAGCCTGGTTCTTCTGCTTCTCACCAGTTAGGGGAGCTTATTTAACCTCAGTCAGCCTTTCTCTGGGTACTGCAGACAGTTGTAAACTGAGGATAGTAATAGGACCCATGTCCTAGGGATAATGTGAAAATTAAATGAGATAAATATGTGCACAGTTCTTACTATTAAATAAGTACTCTCCATTACCAAAGGTCACCAATAAAACCCTGGTCTCCCAAGTCCAATGACCTTTTCTCTGGTCCTTCCCTCTTGACCCCAACTCTGACCTCCAAAGGAAAGACAGTCCTCTCCCTTCTTGTCCACTTGAACTGTTTGACACTGCTCCAATTCTCCACCTCTCCAACGGCACCTTCCTTTCTCAATGGCTTCCATAACGGCCCCTTTTGAGCCTCCCTCCCTTCCGAGTCATGCTCCATCGTTGGTTCACTATCGTCCTGTTCCCTCACAAGGAACAGGAATCTGAAGAAGAATGAAGAACTGCTCATTTATATGGATTTCTTTTGCTGTCTTACGTTATTTTCTACTCATTCTGTATCTGGGTTTCTTTCTACAAGGAATGCAGTCAGACTTGCATATATTTTTAAATAAAACCTAAATTAATTCTGATTTCTCAACTGAAGACCTCTAAGTGTCTCATATGCTCTACAGTTTAATTAGTGACAAGTGATACTTTTATCACTTTACACTAGAGAAAGCCATGAGTCAGAGACTAAATTAATTTTCCAAGAGCACACTATGTTTAGCCTGAGGATACATAGAAACGAACTCAGTCTTTGGTCTTGTACCGTGGATTCATTCCAGCAACTTTCTGTCTTGATAAGCCCTTGTGTCCTGCACTAATTCCAGGGGTGACTGAGACAGGACTATTCTGAGCACTGTTCTACGCCCCCAGCCCTACCCTGTATCCCCCACTCCATCCATGTCTATAATGGAACAGTATAAACCACCAATGAAGACAGAGACGATGCTGAGCCTTGTTTTACTCCTCTCACCCACACTTCAAAAAACTCATCTCCAAGTCATTGGTGCATCTCATTGGCGCTGCCACTCTGGAAGGACAGCAGAGTCCTGGCATATCAACATGCAGCCGGCGCTTCCCTGAAAGGTCTCCATCCAGGGTGCAGAACAGGCCATGCGAAAGGGTCTTCACCATTCTTCGTTAAAATGTTTGAAATGATTAAAGTAGGGATATTTAAAGCTCAATTCTATTAAAAACCCAAGGATTCTAAATTTTTTTTTTTTTTTTGAGTTGGAGTCTCACTCTGTCGCCCAGACTGGAGTGCAGTGGCCGCTCCCAGCCACCGCCGCCTCGACCTGCTGGGCTCCGGCGATCCTTCCACCTCAGCTTTCTGAGTAGCCGGAATTACAGGCATGCCCTACCATGCCTGGCTGATTTTTTGATTTATTGTAGAGATGAGGGCTCGCTGCCCAGGCGGGTCTCGAACCTGCGGGCTCAGGCAATCCACTCACCTCAGTTGGATTCTAAATTAAGAAAAGGGTTGCATAGTTCTCTATATAACCCGCCTCTGCTGTACCTATCCTGGCTGGACTAATCCTGAACCAGCCTACTCTTTCTGTTCCCTTTCTCACTTGAGATACAGGCTCTCCTGTAAATCAAGCAGCCCATAGCTTTCTTGGTTTCTAATCCCCTTGCTTTGCTCCAAAGATAACCAAAAAGACTGTGCTTGGATCCAAACCCTTCCATGATGCATTAACTCTGCCAAATATTTATGCTCGAGAGGCTTTTGGATTGCAGAATCCAAAGTTTGGTCTACAGTGTAAGGGATTTTTAAGCCGAAGCAAACTGGCACAAAAGATAATTCAGAGGCAGGAGTGGCCTTCTTTAGAACTGCTAAATATTACCTTTGGTATTATTAATTATTTAATTTGGTATTAAATAAGCTGAAAGAGTTTGGGGGGTCCAAGTTAGAGGCCAGCAGAAGGACTCACCCCTCTACTCCAGGCCCGTGCTGTCTCATCCTCACACTAAAGCCCTTTCTCTCAGTTTCCCCTTTCCTGACGCCAAGTACGATGGGCCCCCAATCCACCCCCATTCCCTGCCCCCCTGCAAATGCTCTAATGCGTCTAGTGCAAAGCCAGCCTAGTGCAAAGCCAGCTCTAGTGCAAAGCCAGCCTCCTCAAAGCCAAAGTCAAGGGCATCTCGAGGTCTCTCTGCTAACAAAACTTTCAGACTGACAGTTGGGCTTCATAAAGTGGGCTGGGGAATTGGAACTCGGAGCGTGCACACAACCTCACCATGGAGGTCATGATGCCGCTAGAAACAGAAGTTCTAGAAAGACAGGCGGGAGCCTCCTGTCCAGTCCTAAAAATGCTTTCCTTCTCTTCTCTTCTCTTCTTGGAATGAGGCCATCTTCCTTCTCTTCCTCCCTCCTCTCACTGCAACTTCCCTGTTGACTTTTGCCTTGGCTCACTTTCACCTCCCTCTTCTCCTTGGGTCTTTGTCTTCATCTCACATAGCGTCTCTCTTGGAGAAGGCATCCGTTGTCAAATGCTCAATGACTACACATTTGCACTTGGGGCACTTCCCTGAGCTCCACACCTGTTAGACCCAACTTTCTGTCTAACATGCGCTTTCAGGGCTCTGTCATTTCAAACTCAACACGTGCAAAGTGAAACTCCCCCTTCTCCACAAAATGAGCTCCAGTTCCAACATTCTTTCTCTCTAAGGTCAAAACTCAGGGGCCTCCTCTTTAATTCATTCCTACCTTCAACCTTCATACCCTCTTCCATTCTCTGGAGAAACGTCTCTTCTTCTCCATTTCAGTGGCACCAACTACCATGTTTCTACTGCAGTGTCTCCTGCCCTCTGTTCCTTCCTACTGTGACAAGAAAGACCTCCCTTGAATATCAATTCCCTCCTGCTTCAAGGAGTTCAAATGTGCCTCATTTCATAAAACTGTCCATAGAGAGCATTTAGCCCACATGTTTTCTTTTATTATTTCTTTTCTTTTTTCCTTTTGAATCGGGGTCTCACTCTGTTGCCCAAGCTAACTGTGCAGTGGCACGATGACAGCTCCCCATAGCCTTGACCCCTTAGACTCAGGTGATTCACTGCCTCAGCCTCCTGAGTAGCTGGCACTATAGGCACGCACTACCACACCCAGCTGAATTTTTTTTTTTTTAAACAGAGACAAGGTCTCTCCATGTTGCCCAGGCTGGTCCCAAACTCCTGGGCTCAGGCAATCTTCTCACTTCAGCCTTCCAAAGTGCTGGGATTATAGAGCCCACCAGTTTTCAAATTGCGTTCTGAGCTCCCCTCATGAGCCACTGTAGAGGAAGGGAGGACCCAGAACAGGCAGGATAAGGCTAATGCTCTGTTTCATCCAGGGCGGCTCTAACATTATCTGTTTTTCAACCAGGTTGCCAGCACGTGTTCTCATCTGCTTAAAGTTTAAAAACTGAAGGCCTCTTCTAGCCAATGAGGGGATTGCTCCAGCAACAGCCCTGCCAGGGATACACTGGGTTTCATTCCAGTTCGTGTCACTGGTAGAGCCAGCAGTTCTATTAGAGAGCTCTGCTGAGCCAATACCTGCTTGTCTACCACATCTACCCAGAGGTCTCCATTCAAAACGAATCCAGACCAGGCCTGCTCTTTAGAAAGTGACTTCAGAGGCGATTCTCAATCATGTCTCCATCTGAACATGAAGGCTCTATTCTGGAGGCACTTTCTAATAGCGAAGCATGCGTATTTTATCTGCAAACAACCCTCTGAGGCGGGAAGTCTCCATTTATACCTGCCCTACCTACATGTCTTTATTTCCCATTGTTCTCTCACACACACTCCTACTAATTAAGCTAGTTTCTTGACTCATCCAGCAAATACCAAACAATAACTCTCATCTCTAGGCCTTCATTCCTGATGCTCCTAGGGCTGGAGAATGACCTGTTCACCCTCAAGGCCTGGCTCTGGTCCCACAGCTTCCAGAAGGCTGAGAGACACCGGGTAAGGTGACAGGATCTGGGCTCTGGGGATGGATGAACTTGGATTCAAATCCCAGCTTTGTAAAGCAGTGCAGCCTTGGAAAAACAAATCAGTCTCTGTGTTTCCATTTCCTCCGTGTGCAAAAGGCAGATGATGTGCCCATCATAGGAAGAACGCCATGAGATCATAACCCCTTCTTGGAATTGGGGGAAGCGGGTAAAAAATGTCAACTACCACCCTCCTGTGTTGCCAATTTCTATCCTTATTGTTCTTGGCCTTTTCTGAAGTTCCATAGAGCAACTTGTTCCGTCATTTATTTATTTATTTTTTTGAGTCAGAGTCTCACTCTGTTGCCCAGGCTGGACTCACCACAGCCTAGACCTGCTGGGCTCAGGTGATTCTTCCACTTCAGCCTCCTGAGTAGTTGGGACTATAGGTGTGCACAACCATGCCTGGCTATTTTTTTTGATTTTGTGTGTGTTTGTGTGTGTAGAGACGAGGTCTCACTACATTGCCCAGGCTGTTATCGAATGCCTGGCCTCAGGCAATCCTCCTTCCTGAGACTCCCAAAGTGCTGGGATTACAGGTGTGGGCCACCACGCCTGACCAATGTTATTTTTTGAAACACTTCTATGCATGTATGACATACAATCTAGTACTGCTCACTGTTATTTTTCTTGTTCTTACTTCCTTAGATAGACAGTTACCTCCACATGGATAGGGCTTTGTTCAAATAAAAAATGGCTCACCAAATACATAGGATATACTCAAAAAGAATATCAAAGAGGTAGAGTTTCTACACTTACTACATGGCCAATAGGCTTTGGGCCTTCCATTCTAGAGGAAACTATTTTCTGGGCGGAACATATAGCATGGAGATAAATCTTTTTGAATGACCCCAAGAAAAATTCTGACACTTGGTCCACAAGTTCTAAACGTGGTTTGCTGACTAAAACTTCAACTCGACTTGAAAACTGGGAAAAGCTGCTTCAATAGTAAGTGTTCATACCTAGTTACTGCACACAAGACAAATTTTCTTAGCAGAAGAAACCCACCTAGTCTATCCAGTTCCATATTCACACAGGACATGTTAATCCAGAGTTAGGCATTTTGATATACAATAAAAAGTAATACTTTAATAACTCAGTAAGGATAAAGTTCTTTGTACAGTTTCAGATACTCTCAGGAGATAACTTTCGAAACATTCTACAGAAATAAGTCAGCACAACGACTTGAGCAGCCATGAACCACAGAACATGGGAAACCCACTGGCTTCACCCATGTTCCCTCGCTGCACAGTAAGGCATAATGCAAGGAGATTTAAATTCAAAACCTAGGCTGTGCTTATGTCTGATGAATCACCTGCCTGCATCTAGGAACAATGTCCCTTTGAGGGACAAGTTTCAGATATTAACCATCTCTATTGCACAAGGGTTTTATAACATACACTTTGCTAAAATGGAACTTGACCCACATGGCTGTACCCAAGAGGAAACTCTCTCTTCGCTGGGCCAATATGCCCAAGCCCAACCAGGGCAGCATCTTCCACAACGTGCTCATTTCAGTGGTCAAATGAGGACACCACCGAGGCTGATGTGACTGCAGACGGCCTTTACGTACAAGAACAGCACATGTCATCAATTCTAAAATGCACATTACCTCGCATTTCCACATCTCTGAAATGGGATGTGTTTCATTACCAATTACATGTCATGGTTTCGGTGAAAGCAGCTTTTCTTTCTTAGAGATACAAAAAATGATGTATCTTATAATCATGGCACCTGACATTTGATGGGATATGGTGGACAAGTTTGAGCAAAATGGGCTGAAAAGTGAACATCTAGAACATCTATTATTTCATTCTTATTTTTCCAATAGCTGTGACTGAAAAATTAAGTCTGCATCTTAATGTAAATCCCCTCTCTCCCATCCCACATATTATATTTACTTATACATCTGTTTAGTCAACAAATGCTTATGCATTTGAAATCTATTCAAATTAATACAAATAAATATGTATTAACTTTCTGTTCAGTGCTGTGAAAATAGTAAATATGATACAATCACACGATTGCAGCAATTCTTCAAAATCACGTATTTGTAGGCAAGCTATACTTTTCCGACTAAACAATACTCATCAAAATGTGGGCCTTAAAAAATCCAAACTGTGAGGAAGTTGATATTACTAACAACTAGGTTTTCTCGATTATAAGAAAAAGGAAGTTTTTTAAAAAAGCAATGTAGGGAAAACCTATAGATTAAAAAATACTTAAAAGACCTCCAAAAATAACATGTGGATCTTATATGGATCTTTTTTTTTTTTTTCCGAGTTGGAGTCTCACTGTCGCCCAGACTGGAGGGCAGTGGCCGCTCCCGGCCACCGCAGCCTCGACCCGCTGGGCTCCGGCGATCCTTCCGCCTCAGCCTTCCAAGGAGCTGGAACGACAGGCGCGCGCTACCACGCCCGGCTCATTTTTATTTACTGTAGAGATGAGGTCTCGCCAAGTTGCCCAGGCGGGTCTCGAACCCGCAGGCTCGGGCAATCCACTCACCTCAGCCTCCCACAGCGCGGGACTACAGGCTGAGCCACCGAGCCTGGCTGGAAATCTTATGGTATTAAGGAATTACTGTTAATTTTCTCAGGCACAATAATTGTACTGCAGTATTTTTAAAGAGCACTTATCTTTTAAATATATATGCTGCACTATTATGGAAAAAATGATATGATGTTTGGAATTTGCTTTAAATATTAAACTGAACCGTAAGAAATTGTTTTTGCATGTCAGAAATGATTGCACATATGCAATTTCATATGAGAAGTCAGGACGTGGGTGGAGGTACTGATAAAACAAAATTGGCGAGGAGCTTGTTAAAGCTGAAATTGGGGAGATGGTCTATGGGGTAAGGTTTATTCATTTGTCTCCTTTCAATGTGCATAAAATTTTTTCATAACGAAAAGTTAAAACAAAACAAGATCTTCAACCCTGTGCAATATTTAAAATAAGTCAGAAACTAAAAATATTGAAAGTGAAACTGAAAGCATCAGTGCTAAAATACTCTGCCTAAAATATTTATTTTCCATTGTAGAGGTAAATATCATTGAGACTAACCATTTATCTAAGTTTTTCCTCAAAATCTAACTAGCTTCACAAGTCTAACTTTATATCTAAAGTAAATTATTTTGGGGTTGTTTTCCTGACTATTTTAACTTACTGGATTTTTTTTTAAACACTGTGCTGTCTTAACAGTTAGGTTTTTTCTTTAACAGTTATCCTAGATTACAACTCAGACTATGTAACATCTCCTTCAAGTTCATTCAGTTCTAGATGACCAGGTGACCTTGGGCATGTGGCACTCAACTCTCTTGAGCCTCAGTTTCTTCATTTGCAAATGAAGGTCAGTGAGTTCGGTCATCTCTCTGCTGGTCTCTGGGCCTGGGATTTTAGTGTTTGCTCTCTGCGAAGTGACTGAAGCTTACCCCTAATTCTGACTCCTCTCTCACTATTTAACAAGAGCTGCCTGACCTATGCACAAAGACCCTCAAACTGCAGGGATGTTTAGACTACATGGCCTACTGAAAAGCTCACGCGCACACACACAGCCCTATGGAAAGCCCTTGGGAAGTAAGAGCGATGGTTCTATAGAGAAGCAGGGAAAAAAACTACTGAGAACCACACTGACAGAGTTCTCGTGTAGAGTAGAGTGTCCCCAATGGTCCATGATGGGATGTATATAAAATATAGTTAAGACATTTTAATAGAAGGATGTAACCTTTAATATGTATTAAAATATAGTTAATAGCCTGAAAATATACTTAATAGTATCAGCCCTAAGCTGGTTGCTGGAGCTTAGCCGGAACGAAGTGACCAGCTGGCAACCGTTGTGGTGACCAGATGGAGGCTTCAGACAGCCGAGCTCAGTGTGAATTTGTGACTTCATTCATAAATTTCTGGGAAAATTGGATTAAGCAGGGGATGTGTGTACCTGTGTCTGCAAGTGGGTACATGACAAAGAGGAGACATGTAGACACATAAGACAGGAGAGATTAAACACTTCACAGAGGTCACATTACTTTTTTAAAAAACAAAATATGAATCATTAAAATGTACACAACTTCAGTTTTCTCTCTGGACAACTAAAGATTACCTTGATGTGCTTAACTTTGTCTTCTTTTTCAGTCTTTGGTTTCTTTCCTGTGGCAACAAAAATGTAGTTTTGGATTAATTCATGAAGGAACCATACAGAAACATTTCCCCTACATTAAATTATTTCTCAAACTCTCAGTGGACCTGTTGCTTTAATCTGTATGTGACCAACATTCCAAATGTATCTTTTACTGCCTTTGATGACTTGAAAGTCAAGCTTCCAAGCTAAGAAAGGTCAGAATGATCACCTAGGGTATGAACAGAGTGTTCTACCCTTGAACTAGAAATAAAGAAATCACAAAGGTACCATGGTGTTTTTTTTTGAGTTGGAGTCTCACTCTGTCACTCAAACTGGAGTGCAGTGGCCACTCCCAGCCACTGCAGCCTTGACCCGCTGGGCTCCGGCGATCCTTCCGCCTCAGCCTTCCAAGTAGCTGGAACTACAGGCGTGTGCTAACACGCCTGGTTAATTTTTTTGATTTATTGTAGAGATGAGGTCTCGCCAAGTTGCCCAGGCAGGTCTTGAACCCGTGGGCTCAGGCAATTCACTCACCTTGGCCTCCCAAAGCTCTGGAATTACAGGCTGAGCCACCGAGCCTGGCCTATGGTATGTATTAAGTGATCATTTTTTTAGCCAATAAATGTTTTCTTTAGTCAGTAAGTATCTTTACCTTTCTTAGAAGGTCGCTCGGATAAGGGCAGCATCCGGTATACTCTGAAAGCATTATTTCCTTTCTTTATACTTTTATCCTTAACTTCTTCAATATCAGGCAAGGAGTTCATGGCACATCGAAAATTTGCCTTCCATGTTTTGGGATCGGGTTTATCTACTCCTGGTTGATGCTTTCCTAACAAAACAGGCAAAGGTAAGAGGGAAAACATTAGATACAGAATTAAAAATTTCTAGAAACATAGTATTGCTGGCCAGGTAGTACAGAAAAACCTTTTCATTTCAGGCTACAATTACAGTGACTCACTGTTCTGATTTGCTGGGGGCTGAGAAGGTTCTTGGGGTGTGGGAATTTTATTTTTAAAACCTGAACTCACGCTTGCTTTGTTTTGTTTTGTTTTTGAGTTGGAGTCTCACTCTGTCGCCCAGACTGGAGTGCAGTGGCCGCTCCCGGCCACCGCAGCCTCGCCCGCTGGGCTCCAGCGATCCTTCCGCCTCAGCCTTCCGAGTAGCCGAAATTACAGGCGTGCGCTACCGTGCCCGGCTAATTTTTTTTTTTTTTTAATTGTAGAGATGAGGTCTCGCCTGCCCAGGTGGGTCTCGAACCCACGGGCTCAGGCAATCCACTCACCTCAGCCTCCCAAGGCGCGGGATTATAGGCTGAGCCACCGAGTCCAGCTCATGCTTGCTTTGGCAGCATACGATTTAGAGAAGATGAGCATGGCCCCTGCACAAGGATGACATGCAAGTTCATAAAGTGTTCCATATTTTTCTCCAACCAGGCAAAGTGGAGAGCAAAGGGAGACCCAACGTTTGCTTGTACAAGGACCACTTTTCTACCTAATCCTGAATTGTACCCTGCATCTTTAAAATAGAGAAAGATAAATTCAAAAAATTAAAAAATTAAAAACCTGAACTGTTCCAAGAAAACTGGGACAAGTTGGTCACCCTGTTTCTACCAAACAGCTTGAGAGAAAAATATACAGGCAGAAGAATGGTGACTCAGTGTAAGTAACACAGACAACTGGAAAGTCAGGAAGCAGAAGAAACCTGAGTGCCTCCCTCTCACCTGACCTGCAAACATTTAGTAAAAAGTCCATTCCTGTAAATGGCTCCCAACTTAAATTTAGTCATAAGTAAATTTGGGGAGATAAAGTCCCCAAGTTTGTAGCTCCAGAACAAATGAGTTTATCCTCTGGTAAGACCTGAGAAATTGATCAGGATACCAGGAAACTTAAGGACTCAGATTCTGTGGGGTGGGTGGCCCGTCACTTCTGAGTGGTGCAGTTTGCACTCCATGTGTCCTGGATATTCCTAGAGACAGGTCGCAGGTTTTTCAGAGTTATTTTCATGAGGCCATAAGCCAGGATATTTTATGTGTAATAAAGCAAAAATAAGCAATAGTGCTTGCCTCTATCAACGATGCGGGGAGTTTAATACCTGTATGGATTGCCCAGTTTCTAAAGAGTGGTGCATCTTTCTCCACATCCCACCCATGTCTAGCAGCATGCATCCAGGGGATCTGAAAAATCTTCTTTTCCTGAAAAAAAAAAAAAAGAGTAAATAAGAACTGCAGCCATGTGTCTTAGACCACTATTGCAAAGCATTCTGAAGTTCTGGCTAGTAAGATTCCCCACGAAGCATCACTGGGTTGGTTACTCATCAGGAAAATCTACTGTAAACCCAACCCACTTCCCCACTAGGTCTCAAATCTTGACAGCCTACAACAAGTGAGATTCTCAAAGTCTTGCAGAGCAGGAATGTATTCCAAGGTCAAAGTGATGATCTGGCATGTGTCAACGTGTTTATTTGAGCCTCTTTTCTTATAGGACCACAGATAAACAGCCCCTGATGGAAACTTTTCACGTTTATTATTATAATTTATTCTCATCATTGGGTCAACAGTAACTCCAATGCCTTAGGTAAATTAAAAATTAGGCAACTTTTCAAAATAATACCGCTTTATACTGTAGAGATGAGGTCTCACCAAGTTGCCCAGGCTGGTCTTAAACCCCCAAAGTGCTAGGATTACAGGCTGATTTGAGGCCACTGTCAGAGACAAAGTATCTCCACCTGCTTGTGAATCCAACAGAAAGAGAAAATGTTGGTCTAATGTGCTAATCCTTATGCATCCACTACCCTGCACTGAAACAGCAAAAGGTGCAAAGATGCATAGATCACAAGACGACACTTATTTTCTGGAGGAAAGTCCTTCAATATAATGCTTTTATCAGACTATCTCTTTATCTCTCTTACAGTCCAAAAGAGAACTCAAAACTGCTTAAATCAACTCTGGAAACACATGACTAGAAACAAATGCTTTAGAAACACAGTCATAAGCCCGGCATGGGGCCTCATGCTTATAATCCCAGCACTTTGGGAGGTCAAGGCAGGAGGATTGCTTGAGTCCAGGAATTCAAAACCAGCCTAGGCAACATAGCAAGACACTCTTTTTACAAAAAAAAATTTTTTTAAATAGCTGGATGTGGTGGTGCATGCCTGTAGTCCCAGCTACTCGAGAGGCTGAGGTAGAAGGATCACTTGAGCCCAAAAGGTCGAGACTGCAGTAATCTGTGATTATGCCACTGCACTCCAGTTTTGGCAACAGAGTAAGACCCCAATTTTAAAAAACAGAAATACAGTCAAGCTCATAGTAAAACTACATATGTGAAACTGGTTCACCAGCTTTTCTGATAGCACCGCAGTTACTAAGGTCCCTGTGGTACTGTACATTTGAACACACCTATCCACGTGGGCTCGACTTTGTTTCCTACAACAAACTGATGAGCTAAGTAAAGACCATAGTTTCCATTTTACAATTGAGGAAACTGAGGAACAGAATTAAACCAGTCAGCGGATAAGTGCACAGTAATAAGGGTGCAAGTTCAAAACTGAGATCACGTGATCCCACATTCACTTACTTAATCACCCCACACGTTACCTTCCAGCTTTAAGATTTAGAAGATTCCTTGCTTTATGACAAACCTGTAGGCTTGGATTCTGTGGCAATTAAGCACCAGGAAATTGTATTTTTGTTGTTGTTGTTAGAGTCTCATTCTGTTGCCCAGGCCAGTGTGCAGTGGCATGCCCACAGCCACCCCAGCATCGATCTGCTGGGCTCCGGCATCCTTCCACCTCAGCCTTCCAAGTAGCTGGAACTACAGGCATGTGCTACCATGCCTGTCTAATTTTTTTTTTTCATTTATTATATAGACGAGGTCTGGCCAAGTTGCCCAGGCTGGTCTCGAACCCCTGAACTCAGACAATCCTCTCACCTTGGCCTCTTCAAGTGCGGAAACTGTATTTTTTTAGAGCTCTTAGGGTAGTTCTGATGACTGTTTGGTCTGAGGATCCCTATACTACACGCTGAGGAAAGAAGGGAAATGTCAGTAGGGAGTTTCCACCACTTTGGTCTCACACAGCAAAATAGAAAAAGGGTCCCAGCTGTCCCGAAAGGGACTCAGCACCTCTCCACAGAACCTGTCACAAAGCTGGAACTAAGAATATCTCAGAATATTGGAGAGTTTTCCCAAAAACTGTTAAAAGGGAAAACTCAACCATATTTTAAAAAGTCAGTTAATAAAGAAGAACCAAAAGTAAGAGATTTTTTTTTTTCCATAAACTCCCCATTGTCCATTCTATATCCTCCAGACACTGCAGGATTTCAGCTTCACCCATTTCTTTTTCCTTCTTTCTTTTTTTTTTGAGTTGGAGTCTCACTCTGTTGCCCAGGCTGGAGTGCACACTCACAGTCACTGCAGCCTTGACCTGCTGGGCTCAGGCAATCCATCCACCTCAGCCTTCCAAGTTGCCCGGGCTGGTCTTGAACCCCCAAAGTGCTGGGATTACAGGCTGAGCCACTGTACCCAACCAGCTTCACCCATTTCAAAGGGACAGTGATCAGAAAAGGGCTGAGTAGAATTTTTTTAAATGTAGATGAAAATCAGAAAGCCAAATCACTTAATGCAGTTTTTTGATGTTCACATAAGAATGAATACAAACAAAAACGGATTTCAGTGCAAGAGCTTTTCCTGAAACACACACCCAGAATATAAAGCTTTATGCTTAAAGATGGAGAACCTTAAAAATTGGCAGTTTTACTTTTTTCTAGGGCAAAGGAGTTCTAGGGTGACACAATCTGAAATCTCTCTTGCAAGATGCAAAGTTGATTCTGATAAAGCAGATCATTTTAAGCATCTGCACGAATGAACAGGCATACAGACACACACACACACACATACACACAAACACCAAACCTAGTCTCACATAAACTATGCAAAAATTATGAAACGACAAGAGCAATAACTGACCCTAATAATGTCTACTATGGGTCCTCTAAAAATGAGCAAAGGACTCAAACAGACCTTTTCCCCGGAAAAGATATGCAAACAACAAGTGTCGGTGAGGATGTGGAAACCAGAATCCTCATACATTGTTAGCGGGAATGTAAAATGGTGCCACTGTGGAAAACAGTTTGGCCATCCTTCAAAAAGATATACACAGAATTACTTGATGACTAGGGATTTCACTCCTGAATATATACCCAAAGAACTGTAAACAAGTATCTAAACAAAAACTTATACACAATTATTCAAGGCAGCACTACTAACAAAAGCCAAAGAGAGAAACAACCCAATGTCCATCCGCTAATGAACGAATAAACACAATGTGGCATATGCATACAGTGGAATGATATTCAGCCCCCGGAAGGAATGGGGTCCACGCACATGCTTCCACACGGATGAGCCTTGGAAACATTATGCTAAGTAAAAGAAGCCTGACACAAAAAGTCAAATACTGATGACTCCATGTACCTGAAATATCCAGGAAAGGCAAAGCTGTAGAGAGAAAGCAGATCAGTGGGCAGGGAGAGGGAAATAGGAAGTGATTGCTTCATGGGTACAGTGTTTCCCTTTAAAGGGATGAAAAGTTCTGGAACTAGATAGTGGTGACGGTTGCACAACAGTGCGAATGCACTTAATGTCACTGAATTGTACACTTTGAAACAGTTAAAATGGCAGCAACAACAACAACAACAACAAAAACCGAAACAAACCCACGTATAACTTAACTAGTTTTTCATATTGCAGGGAAAAAAATAAACGACTAATAAATGTACCACAGATACCATTAAAATCAGATCACAGATCTCTTTTTTTTCTTTTAGGAAAAAAGACTGTATTGAAAGGTAAAACAAGGTGAGGTTCACTTTTGACACCGAAAGAGATTCTGACCACTAAACATTCTGGTCATAGATGCCTCTGTTCTACAGGACTGAGAGTGTTGCTATGTGTCTGTGGAGAACTTGTGGCATCAGCACGTGTCAGGTGGCTCAGAGTCCCCAAGTGAACAGTCCTGTTTGCGTGGTGGCCAGACACATTGCATGTGGAAGGACTCTGTAGACCAGGGTCTACTCATGTGTCCTTATGGATAGAACTCTGCCCATCTGGGGGCAGAAGAGCTGAGTGCTATCTGAGTCAAGAAAAGCATTTAAGATAATCGCCAGCAAGGCAGAACAAACGCATCTTGGCCCCGTGTGCAAACTAGTTCTGTTATCTCCCTCTGCCTCTTCTTTTCCCCAATATTTATAAGATTTTCCAATCAGTTTGCTGTTTTTGTTTGTACTCCTTACCCCGTTGAGAGAGGGCCTGATGCCTACACAAACACCAGCCTGCTTTTAAAGTGGAAAAAAAGGGAAAGGTTTGGAACTGCCTGACGCTCCCTGTACCTCGGCACCTGACTCCAGGCGGATCTCTAAAAGGAAATAACATCAACAACCGGGTAGGGAATCCCACGGAACTATGAGAGACACCATGAGCCTGGATGTGGCTGCCTCAAGAAATGGCCCAAGCCGGGCTCGGTGGCTCAGCCTGTAATCCTGCGCCTTGGGAGGCTGAGGTGAGTGAATTGCCTGGGCCCGTGGGTTCGAGACCCGCCCGGGCAACTTGGCGAGACCTCATCTCTACAATAAATCAAAAAATCAGCCGGGCGTGGTAGCGTGCGCCTGTAGTTCCCAGCTCCTTGGAAGGCTGAGGCGGAAGGATCGCCGGAGCCCGGCAGGTCGAGGCTGCGGTGGCCGGGAGTGGCCACTGCACTCCAGTCTGGGCGACAGAGTGAAAAAAGAAAAGAAAAGAAAAGAAATGGGCCAGGGAACCACAAACACGCATTTGGACAAATCCGGAACTAACCTGGTCTACCCAACAAGTTCATGGCAAGAGGGAAAAAAAGGGGCTACTGCTCATTCAGGAGAGTCTCAGTCACAAACACCAGACACAATCTGTGAGCCTTCTCTGGATTTTGATTTGAACAAAAGCATTTTGAATATGAATGGGGCAGTGATATTGAAAAATGATTATTCATTAATTTTGCCTAATTGATAATATTATGGACATATAAGAAAATGTCCTTAAGTCTTATAAATGTACACTGTCAGGGTGTACATTGCTTTTAAAAACCACACATACCCACAAAGATAAGACAAAATGTTAATAAATCTAGATGTGGACACATAGGAATTTGCTCTCCTATTTTTTTAAGACATTAGGCTATTCAAACATGCTATGTACACTTGCAAATGGTCATCATAAAGAGGAAATGGCCCAGCCAAGGACCCATTTTCGAGCCAGTTATAATGCTGCTTTGCAAACCCTCACAGTTCTTTCAGAGGAATCCAAAAGACCCATTCCCTTACCACCTCCCTTAAAACTTTCCAAAAGTAGGTGCTATGATGTGAATATTTGTCCCCTCCAAAACTCATGTTGATGTTTAATCCCCAACTTGGCAGTAAGGAGAGGTGGGCCTTTAAGAGGTGATTAGGTTGTGAGGGCTTTGCCCTCATGAATGGATTAATCCATTCGGGGGATTACTGGATTAACGTTAATGGATTAATGAGTTGTCATGGGAGTAGGACGGTGGCTTTACAGAAAGAGATAGAGAGACCTGAGCTAGTACCCTCAGCCCCCTCACCATGTGAGGCCCTGAGTCACTTTGGAGCTCTGCAGAGGGTCCCTACCAGCCAGAAGGGCTCACCAGATGGGATCCCTCTATCTTGGACAGCTCAGCCTTGATAACTGTAAGAAATAAATTCCTTTTCTTTATAAATTACACGGTTTCAGGTATTCTGTTGTAAACAATAGAAAACAAACTAAGACAACAGGAGGTAGAAACAAATTTAAGGTATGAACTAACCCCCTCTTTTGCTCTTCCTAAGAATGTATTGGGTTGCATGGATTCTCTATTTGAGAGAGCCACATGACAACTGCCAACCTGTGTTCATAACCCTGATTATCTTAAGAGAACAAAAACTGGTCAGACGCGGTGGCTCACGCCCATAATCCCAGCACTTTGGGAAGCAGAGGTAAGAGGATTGCCTGAGCCCAGGGGTTCAACTTGGCAAGACCTCGTCTCTACAATAAATAAAAAAAATTAGCCCTGCGTGATGGCATGCACCTGCAGTTTCAGCTATTTGGAAAGTTAAGGCAGAAGGACTGCCTGAGCCCAGCAGGTAGAGGCTGCAGTAGCCGTGAGTGCCACTGCACTCCAGCCTGAGTGACAGAGTGAGACTACTACTCAAAAAATAAAAAAAATAAAAAGAAGAAAAACACAGCCACTAGTGTAGCTCCTCTTCAAGTACAAAACATTCGTTCTTGTCTTCCAGAACAATCCTTCTGGAGTGCCTCCTACTCACCAGGCGTGAGGCCAGCACTGAGCATGCCGTAATGATCTAGACAGCCACAGAACCTGTGCATGGGGCAGCCAGCCTAGAGCTCCTCACCACAAACACAAACACATCCTGAGGACTGACAGAGGCAGAGTGAGTTGCAAAGTCCCACGGACTGTGTTTTCCAAGAGTCACAACTGCCTTCTATGGGAAAAGAGACTTTGGAATGACCCTAAACCACTCAAAATATAAACAGGGATTCCTAGGCAGAATGCCTGTGAATGGAAAGGAAATAACAGTAGGCTCTCAGTGAAGTACGCAAGTGGACAGATGAACAACACTAAGTTAGCAGAAACATGTAAAAGATCCCCTGTGGGAGTGGAGGCATGGAGAGAAAAGATCCTGACCCCTCCTGAGGCCTGCAGTGACAGTGATGACAATACCCATGTACACGCCCAGGCTCCAGTGGGACGCCCGCTGGACAGGGCCCATGGGCCAACCATGCCAGTGTGGTGCTGAGAGGCAGTCACGGGCACACTCTCCTTCACCTGCCTGGCTCATACTCAGCTCCAGCAGAGGAGCCTGGGAAGATGGCAGACAGGCCTCCTTTCCTTCTATGCCTTGGGAAGAGAACTCTAGAGCTAAGAGCTGGATGATGAAAGCCAGCAGGTAACGGTCACCTGAAAGGGTTTGAGTGTTCCTTTACACCAAGAGAAATCCATTTGCTTTCTAGTCCTGTATCAGAAAAACAGGGACCAAGAGGATGAAAGAAAGCATCTCAGTGGAGAGTCCCAGCAAGGAAACAACCCTTAGAGGGCCGTCAGGACAAATTCCACAAACCGGGTGGCTTACAACAACAGAAAGGTATTCTACCACAGTTCTGGAGGCCAGAATTCTATAATCAAAGTGTCGGCGGGGCTGCATTTCTTTAAAAGGCTCCAGGGAAGAGTCCTTCCTTGCCTCTTCTAGCTTCTGATGCTCCCAGAGCCCCTTGGCTTGTGGCTGCATCACTCCAGTCCCTGCCTCAGTCTTCACATGGCTTTCTTTCTATATGCGTGTCTACTCTTCTTCTGTCCCTTATAAAGATACTTGTCACTGGCTTTAGGGCCCCACCAGATGATCCAGGATGATTTCATCTTGAGGGCCTTAACGGCATTTACAAAAACTTTTTCCGAATAAGGTAAAGCCACAGGTGCCAGCGGTTAGGATGTGGACATATGTTTGGGGTGGGGACACGAGGTTGATCTACTACAGAGGACAACTAACTGAAGCATGTCAAGTGCCTCGCTGAGGCAGGAGGCGGGATGGCACTGTCTGTCCTCCACAGCATCAAGCCAACCCAAACTGGCGGATGTGTTAAAAAGAAACCAAAAGCAAAAACAGACAACTCACTTCTCCTCAGAATTCAGAAGCATTTGCTTTACTCTCCCACTCTAAATCAAAAAAGGCAATGTTATCTTGTTTTTCAAAACTGAATCCTACTTAACCTCTCTGTGCCTCAGTTACCCTATCTGTAAAACGGAAAATCTAACAGTGCCTTCTGCACAGTGGTGATGATGTGAGTTAAAGCATGGACCTCGCTTAGAAGAGGACTTGGCACACAGTAGGTGCTTAGTAAATGTTAGCTTTCATCATTGCTATTTACTACCCTGTCTCCTCTTCTGTTCTGTCATCTCCTCTTTCCTCACCCCTCCATTGTGCCCTTGCTAACTCAGCAGGTGAAGGAGCAACCCGATTTCTTGTTTGTTTCTTTTCAAGAGGCTAACTACACATCAAAATCTAAAATCTTTAGCTCTAGCAGGCATCTGAGGATATACTGTTTGTCACAAGACCTTACGATAATGATAGATCACTTAAAATAACCATACAGTTTATTTAAATAATTTCTATTCACTTTATACCTCACCATGTTTGAGAAAGGACTCAAACAGATGAATTCAATACCCATGGAATTAAAAATCAGTGTATGAGGTGAAAAGAACAAAAAGAAATAAGATTTGAGAGATATCTGAAAAGATAAAATAAAGCCAGGAGTGATCACAGTGAACCAAAAAGAAAAAAAGACAAATCCATGCTGCAATACTGTCCACTTGCTAGAAGCAGGCCACAGTCTACAATCTGGCTCTAAGTTCTTGTACCTGATATGAAGATAAAGCCTGACCAGTAAGTTATTCACCGTGTGCTTAAGATTAAACAAGAAAAGAGGAGGGGGTGGAGGAGAGGAAAAAGGCATTTGCTCAGAAGAATCACCACAATTCCTAGTAAGAGGAGGAAAACTTCTCCCATGGGTCTCCTCAAAGAAGGAACGGTGCATTATATTTAGTTGCTTTTCTAGATTACATGCTACTAGAAATTTTTAAAAATTATTTTTACTTACATTATTTCATTCTGCTTCACCCTGAACAGCTAGGATCAATCAAATTGAGAGTTTTGAGGTTAAAGTAAGGGAGTGTTTAAACTTATGTTGAGGACACAATGACTTCTTTTGCAGGACAGGTGGGAACAAATGGTTTCATGAGCGAGGTACAAAGAATAGTTTTTTTAAAAGACAAAATGAAAGTTTTCTTTAAATAGATCTCATTGAGAAGAAAAGCAACATGCTCCATTCTCAACAGACAATCCTGGAGTTCCCGTGTCCTCGAGTCCCGGAAAGCCAGGGACAGCAAGGCAGGGATGTGGAGAAGGAAGAGGGTAAGAATCGCTGCAGAAAAACACAGCAAGGAGCTTCCCAAAAGCAGTCACCCAAACACTGAAAGTGAGCTGACACTGGTGACTCGAGGTTGAGGCTAGAGGTCCGAGAAGATCATAAAAATCCTTTTGATACGATAACTTGCTGTTTCATGATCATTTTTGATTGGCTGGTTTTTGCAATGTATATGCTTAAGATTTTAAACATAAATAACAATTTTACTTTTAGCGGGCCGCATGGGCATGTCTCTCTCTTTCTCTGTGTTCCTTTCTCTGTCTCTCTGTCTCTGTCTCTGTCTCTCTCTCTCTCTCTCTCTCTCTCACACACACACACACACACACACACACACACACACACACACACACCCCTGATGCACTCACCTTGTTGAGCCACTTTAGCCCAGGTATTGTGTTGGAATTGATCTGCTCCTCCAGCCACGGGCGCATGCGCATTCTCTCCACTGGCATGGTGCCCTGTGCAAAAAAGAAACGTACATCAGGCATGACTGCTACTGACTGTTGGATCTGCACTGCAGAGCTCTCCCCACTGCCTGACCCTTTCCCATCTTCCCTTTCTGTGGGGAGGGCGGGGGGGAAGTCAGGGGCGTGCCCTGGAGCCCCCTGCCTCTGCTCACCCTCCCGCGCATCCCAGGGGCTGGCTAGGGGGAACAGGACGGCTCCGGTCTGCCTGTTCTTGAAGCCAGCTCGCTGCTGACAGGGTCCTATGCACACAAGGGGCCTGGACCCGCAGAAACCCAGCGGGCTGGAGAACCCAGGCATCTCCCAGCGACTTGCACAAAGCTAGGCTTTACCTACTTCTCCCCTGGCTGCGCTCACAGCGGAACCCTTTGAGGTGACCGGCACTCAGAGCCTAATAATACTTTCAGGTAGTATTCCTCCAAAAGTCAAGGGTGGGCAGAACAAGACAGGTGTGGGAAAGAGTTATGATAACCAACTCATATCTTCTAGACATTTGGGTTACACAAACACATGAACCCCCAATATTGACACTCAAAGCACTAAAGGAATCCATGAATTTGGTTCCCTCAAGTCTTTCACCAGCTAGCCATTCCCTCCTGACTTATTCTCTCTACTTCCGGAGCTCACCTGCATCCTACTCTGGTCTTGCTTCCACTTTTGCCTGAAAGCACTCTCACTCCTCCCTCCAGCATCTTTCTTCAACGCCACTCTCCCCTGTTACCTGTCATGGTCGCCCCTGCTTTCTTTACCTTACTGTCTCTTCGAAAATCATCTCTGACCATCTTGCTTCCATCAGCCCACACAATGCTCCCCTGCCTTCCAGATGCCTGTCTAAGTCAGTCTTTCCCTTGTCCATCCAGCGTGGATTCAACAACAAAGTATCTTCCAAACTGTCTCCATCCTATTCACACCTAAATGTACGTTGACTCTGGGATCAAACAAAAGTCAATGCCCATTCAAGCCTCCATTCCACAGGACTTCATAGTGTGATGCTAGACTCCTCTTTTCAACTCTAACCTGTCTCTTCCTTCTGTAACTCATTTGCTCCAAAAATGAACTCTGACAATTTTTTTTTTTTTTTTTTGAGTTGGAGTCTCACTCGGTCACCCAGACTGGAGTGCAGTGGCCGCTCCCGGCCACCGCAGCCTCGACCTGCTGGGCTCCGGCGATCCTTCTGCCTCAGCCTTCTGAGTAGCCGGAACTACAGGCGCGCGCTACCACGCCCGGCTGATTTTTTGATTTATTATAGAGATGAGGTCTCGCTGCCCAGGCGGGTCTTGAACCCGCGGGCTCAGGCAATCTACTCACCTCAGCCTCCCAAAGGCGCGGGATTACAGGCTGAGCCACCGAGCCCGGCTGGGCTCTGACAATTTTGTTCAGATAAATGTGGGCTGAGATGATCAACGCTTCAATAACTCTCTCTTCTGCTTGCCACGGCATCCTCTTTCCTCTGAGCTCTGCCCTGCTCATGCCAGGGCACAAGTGTCAGTATGTGAACTCCGAAGGCCACGTACTGCCTTCAGTGGCTGTGGGAGCCACCCGCCTTTTCCTTATATTCCCCTCGTGGTTTGGGTCCCCCCATTGTTGCAGACACCTCCTCCTCCCTGCTCACACCACGCCCTCTGCTCCTCTTGCCCTAACCTCCATCCTCTACCCTCCTTCTCCCCAAGGCCTTGACAGACCACTCCCCTGCAGTAATCCCTCCTCCTCCAGCTCCCAACCATGCTCATCTGAAAATCCCACAATGCTTTAGGGCAGCTGTTCTAAGTAACGTCTTCCGTCGTATCCCTTGCCCTGCCCATTCACAGCTCAGCTACGCACACTCTTCCTAACCAAACTGTAATTCTTTGAGAGGAGGAGCTTCACCTCTTCTGGGTCTTCGAGTGATCCTACAAAGCCCAAAGGCTAGCCCCTGAGGGTTGTGCTGAAGTGCCCTCTAGGGTTCCTAAGCTTGGAAGGCTGTGATGCGCCTTCTGGAGAAAATCTGTGTTTTATATGAGCTTCACTTAGACACAAGCTGCAGTGCTGTTGGCCCTGAGTTCAATGCTAATCAGCCAAAAACCAATATTAAGAAGGTGTCTCTAGACAGAAAACACATAAAACAAGGTTACGTATTGACCAGTTGATGAAAATGTGGCCAGAGGTTCATAGGAAATGATGTTTTTATAAGAAGGAAATGTGGGCAGACATGCACAGAAGAACATCGTGTGAAGACACACAGAAGGAGGCCACGTGAAGACAGGAGATGGACGTGAGATGCTGCAGTCAAGCTGCAGCTGGCAAAAAAAAAAAAAAAGAGCCTGTCCCTGGGTGGACAAGACAAGCTAGAGGCCAGGCTGGCCCTGCAGGGCCTGCAAGACACTGCCAGGGGTTCTGGTTAACATTCTAAGACCAAAGAGAAAACTGAAGGATTTAAGCGAATGAATGGCCAGTTTTGTCAGAATAAAGAGAAGATCACGGCCAGTGCTCCACCAACTTCCATGTGAACCGGAAGCTCCAGTCAGTACTTCCAGGCCACCATGGGATCCCACATTCCTAACAAGCTCCTGGGTCCTTTGGCCTCCCTCTGAGAAGTGAGGTGCTAGGTAGTGCTTCATTATTAAAGATTGTTGCCTGGATCTCCTGTCCTCCAGCAGCCTCTCCTCCTGGCCATCAGACAGACTCCCCATGTGTCTGTGTGCCAGCTCTCACCACATCACCCAAGCGCTGGTCCAGCCCTGACATACCACACCTGAGGATTCAGCTTGGCCATACCTCAAACATGTAGAAACATTTTCCAAATCTTGAATCAGGGCTGTTATTAATTATAAGTGGATTTTTAGAAAAAGCAAACAGAGCAGGTATTTTATCAGAGTAGGAAAACTCTTATGAAGGCTTTACTTATTCCAGGTTTGTTTGTTTTTTTTAATAGTTAGGACATCTCCGATAATAAACAATGACAAACAAACCCATTTACTTGAAGGCATTTCCCCTTTTTGCCTTGACTTTATACCTCGATCCATCTCCCACACACTGAGCTAGTAATCAATTACCAGGGTCTTGACACATGACACAGAATAAAACATTTACTATTTGACATAGATTTCTCATGACTACTGAAGGGTGAGCACACATTCTTATTTCTGTGAAAGGAAGTAAAAGAGGAATTCTACATTGAGCCTAGAACCCAGAAACTGATCATTTAACTAAACGCTAAAAACAGATTATATTTCCAGAGACCAAAAGACTGAGATGACAGGCCAGAGGGTCAGAGGACTGCAAAGATGCTTACCGGGACACGTTTCCTAGTTTCCACTATCAAATTCAAGGTGACATGTTGGTCTTCTTTCTGCAAGGCAAGTCTCCCACGGGCACTAACAACTCAGCTCATGAGAAACTTGAACAGAGTTGGAGAAGGCAGGTAACGGAGTGGAGAAGACGGCAGGAGGGCTATTTTTGCCTAAGAGAACCAAAATGCACAGAAATCAGGACGCTCACGTCCCAGCCCTGCCTCTGTCATTGCTGGTGTGTGTCCTTGGGCTAGTCACTCCATCTTTCTGGTCCCTTTTGATCATCTAGAGAAGAACGAGACATTTCAAAAAGATGATTTCTGGGGTTATCTAGGATGCTATGAATCCTTTTGTACATGAAGGCTAGTCATTTGATTTATCTTTTTTGTGAGCATCTATTCTTTTACACCGGGTTGTTTTTCAAAGTAAAATGCTAAAATTTTATGGTTCTATAAACCTAAAATATGAGCAACCTGTACTTCAAAGGAAGTAAAGAGTTGAGGCATCTGCCCTGGAGCCTGACAAAATGCGCTTTGTTGAATCACCAATCATTATACCTTTGAGATCTGGGGTTGGGCCCAGCTTCAAAACCATGGCATCTGGCGATAAATCGATTCAGCACATGGTGAGTACTAAGGATATCACTGGTGCCAGGGCTGCTGCATAAAGGCATGCAAGCTATTCGCTGTGATTCATATGACATGAATGGTCTCCCATGAAGTTGATGATGCTATGGCTCTGAATAGTGCCACTAACAGTGAGGTTGAATTTTCACTGAATTAACTGAGGAATAGCCTTGGAATGTAACAGCAATGGCTACCATTTATTGAGCACTTACTATAAACCAGGCACTAAAACTATGAATTTCTTGCTGGGCACGGTGGGGCACACCTGTAGTCACAGCAACTCAGAAGGCTAAGGCAGGAGGATCACATGAGCTCAAGAGTTCAAGGCTGTACTGCTCTATGATCACGCTTGTGAATAACCACCGCACTCCAGCCTGGGCAACATAATGAGACTCGGTCTCTAAAAATAATAATTTAAAAAGCCTAACATTTTCTATGAGTTTTGTCATTTGACTCTTACAACCCGAGGAGTTAGGGACTTTATTATCCTTTATGACTTGCTAGTAAGTGGGGAGCCCAGACTCTCATTTAGATTCAGGCCTATCTGACATGAAAATCCCTGGCTTATAGACCCTAACCTCTGCTTTCATCTGACTTCAGAAAGTTTTCAGTTATGATGACCTCTTAATTGTTCTACTAACTGAGCCTTTTCCAACTCTTCTCTGTCCTGCATACCACTGACATATTCATCTTCCTAAAATACCACTTTAATCATGTTAATTCTCTATTCCAGAGACTTCGAAATGTCTCTGCTGAATGAAGATAATAAACTCCTTGGCTGAGAGGGGGCTGGTGCTTCTGTTAAGAGCGTAATAGGTCATTCAGATCTAATTTCTCTGCTGAATAACTAAGAAACATGGACAAAATATATATTTTTAAAACTGTTTAAAAGCATCAGAGAGCTAATAATGTAGTGAAAAATTAGAAGGACAAGATCTGGAAGAAAAAGAAAAACTAGAAAGATAAAAGCCTGACATGTAGGGTTGCTCTTCTAGCCCAGGGGCCTCTGCAGATCACTGCAGAGGAGGCCATGGGGCTTTAAAGCTAAGCAGAGTTTCTGACACATTCAGGTAACTAGCGGGACAAAAATTGAAGATCAGGACCCAGCTAGGAAAAGGGGGTCCCGGAGACACTACCCCCTCTAACTTCATAAGTGAGATAATTAAGTGGAAATAGACTAATATCAAAGACTGAAGCCCAGCTTTGAATCATCTCAATCCCTGATCAGATTAAAAGGACCTGGAACTGCCAGAAGTAAATGTAAATCCTATCTTGAGGAAGATAACATTATCCTAGGGTAGTTATTATTTCTGGAACTTTTCATATACAATCGCCAGCATTTAATCAATGCAGCTAGTAATACGAAGATACGAGGCAACAAAATAAAAACCCAAGGGAAATCACAGAAAGTAGAAACAGAGCCATAGGGATACAGATGCAGGTGGTACACAGATATGATGGATACACACTAATGTGTTCAGATGTAGTCTTTAAAGCATCTATGCCTGATATGTTAAAGGAAATAAAAGACAATATGGAAATTTGGGCAGCAAAGTGAAAACTATAAAAATGGAAAATCTAGATGTAAAGGATTAAGAACTAGGCCAGGCATGGTAGCTCATGCCTGTAATCACAGCACTTTGGGAGGCCCAGGCAGGAGGATTGATTGAGGTCAAAAGTTCAAGATCATCCTAGGCAACCTAGCAAGACCTGGTCTCAACAACAAAAAAAATCCCCAAACTGGTGGGATGTGTGCCTACAGTGCCAGCTACATGAAGGCTGAGGCAGGAAGATTGCTTGAGCCCAAGAGTTTGAGGCTGTGGCAAGCCATGATCTTGCCACTGCACTCCAGCTTGGGTAACAGAGTAAGACACCAATGCAAAAAACACAACAAAATAAACTTCAACAGATGGATTTAACAATAGACTAGACACCACTAAGAAAAACAGGGGAACCAGATGATAGATCAAAAGAAATACACAGAATGAAGCAATGAGAGACAAAATGGTGGGAAAAGTAAAAAGGAGCATTTGGGGAAAACACTGAAAAGGTCTAAAATATGGGTAATCTGGAGTTCCACAAAGTCAAGAGAAAGAATGAAGCAGAATCAATTATGAAGCAACAATAGCTACAGATTTAAGAATCAAGGCAAACCCCAAATGGACAAATACAAACAAAACCACACCTAGGCACACTTGCTGAAAACCAAAAACATAGATAAAAATAATAAAAACAGCCAGAGGAAAAAAAACAGACTAATTACCTTCAACCGCCCCTCCCCCATAAAATACGTTAGACAGACAGTGACAACTAAACAGAAATGGTTGATGACAAAAGACAATGTAAAGATGTCTTTAAAGAACTAGGAGAAAATAACTTCTACTTTAGAATTTTACATCTAGATAATATTTACTTCAAGAATAAAGATAAAATAAAGGCATTTTCACTTAGAGAAAAACTCAGAGGATTGTCTGTCTATACTGCTACGGTTCATCAGCTCACAGCCACAGAGTCATGGGAGATGGGTCTACACTGGGCAAGAGTGAAGGTGAAGGGATGAGCGCTCGGTTACGAAGAACAGGGCTTTAGTGGCTGACACGGAGGCCAACCCCAGCATTGCTCTGCCCCATTTCTTCTGCAGCTGCATAGTTTATTAAAAGTACCTATGAGGGCTCTAGTCACCTAATAGCCTTTCCCACACAGCCATGTGTCGTCCTCTTTTGTCAACCGACAGAAACGTTAGCTTCCCAACGAAAGCTAGCTCAAATCTATTTCCATTCATCAGATTCTCTCACAGTGCTAACCATTGGACGCTCTTGCCCCATGGCATATGTGGTCTTAGTACTCAGTCTCCCAGGATACCAGCAAATATTATTTAAACACCTATGACTACAAGGAGCTGTGCTTAGTGCTATGGAGTTCAAAGATGTGTAAGACATGATCATTACCCTCAAGGAATCAATAAGTCCACTGGGGATGTGAGACGTAAATCATATCAGCTAACTTATAATACCATAATTACAATAATAAAAGATTATGCAATAAAGATCAGAAGGCACTACGTGACTAATTGTCAACTAAGTCAACTCATTCATAAGGAAACACATAAATCATTAGTAAATGAGTTTGAAAGGGAAAGCTTTGTAGTAAAGGAAGAGTTTAATGGATGGGAAGCGTTGCTTAGGCAGAGAGAAGGTACCAGGCAAGTCACACAAGGTAAAAAGCTGGTATCTATGGTACAGCAGGATGGAGGGAGATGCATTTGCTGAAGTGGGCAGAGCAACTGCCCTGTGCACCAGCATAGATGGGGCTTCCTAAGAGTCAGCTGGCATGGAGAAGCAAGAACTAGTTATCTCACATCAATCACCTCTAACTCTCACAACAGCCCTAAACAGGTATGTAACACTATCTCCATTTTAGAGATGAGAAAAAGCAAAACCCAAAAAGTAACCCTCCCCACCCCCCCAAAAAAAAATAAATAAGAAAAATAAGAAAAGAAAATGTCCAGGTCACCCAAGCTTCTAGATGATAAGGAGCCAGGATTTGAACTCTGGCGAATCTCAAGTGCCCAGCTAGAGTCGGACTTGTTTACACAGGCTGCTGGAGATTTCTGAGTGCATGACTGGAGCAAAGCCTGGCTTCCACATCGTGAGCCAGGAAACACTCTCTCCAAGGCCAAATGGAGGGTGGGAGGTGAGTGAGAAACGGTTGCTTTGGCTCAGGATATGGGCTATGGGATTGTATGAAAAAACACAAGTGACAATCCACTTGTAGAAATAAAAGAGTCATGTTTAGTAGCCTTTTTTCCTGGGCACACAGTAGCCCTTCCCGAAATTGCAAGTTCCTCTTAACAGTTCCTTACACTGACTTCTGTGTGCCTTTTCAGCAAAAGTAAGAATTTCCATGCAAATTATGTGAACTGAGAGAAAACTGGAGTTGGACATTGAAAATTATCGTCATCATTATCTCCATCATTAAAAGCATTCCAGTGCTTATCAGGAGACAGGTACTAAGCCAAGTGCTTTTCAAGCATTATTTCATTCAATCTTCCAACAAGCTACATGAGGTACAGAATCTTATCTCCAATTCACGGATGAAAAAAAATGAAGCTACTTACCAAGCTTCACAACTATTAAGTGGTAAAGCAAAAATTCAAATCTAGATCCAAGACTTAGGGACCAGGAATTTTTTTTGTCTTATCCTACAATAATTTTGATAAGCAACTAAGTATGAGAATCCCTGCTACTTAATACCTATTAGCCCAATAGGCTTACAGATCCCAGATGTTTAATAAACATCTTCAACTGAGTCATGGAAGACAAGAGGCCAATGGTGAATAGGTTTCATCATTAATGGAATGTAAATGCTGATGAAGTTAACATTCTAAAATGCCTTTAAATACCACAAAATAAGTTTCCTATGCTGAGAGTCATCCAGTTTTGCATATGTGTCGTTCTACCTACAATTTTCCTATTAGGTGTGTTTTCTATATGCTTTCAGAAGATATTGTCATAGCTACTTCACAAAAATTACCCCGTATGATCCCAAGCTACTCTCTGCAACAGTGTGACTTCACCTCGAATAATGGCATGTGTTTAACATCACCACAACCATAAGCAGACAGAGAAACAGACTTGGGGCCTCCACCTGTGTGCTCACACCGATCTATCGCCAGTTTTTCGTACTGAGGGTGACCCAGTGGTCATCTTAGAAGACAATTCTCAATGCAGCCTAACGAAAATAAGAAAGAGTTCTTCATCCAGAGAGCAAGCCTTAAAAATATAGGTAACATGTTACGTCCATACAGATGTGCACTTCTCCCACAAGACTTCCAAGGACAGTGCCCTAAGCAGATACAAGAAACACGGTACAGGAACACAAATGGGAAAGCAGCTCAACCTCTCCATCCACCCTTTCTTCTTCTTTTTTTATAAATCAGAGATGAGGTCTCACTATGCTGCCCAGGCAGCGCTTGAACTCCTGGGCCCAAGCGATCCTCCTGCCTTGGCCTCCCAAAGTGCTGGCATTACGAGCATGAGCCGCCATGCCCAGTTTCTGTCCATCCTTTCTTGACTTCCCTGACCCATGAGTATTTCCCTGGCCACCAACCCATTGGCACTTTAGCCATCTAGGGGTGCAGTCTCCCTCTATCGTGTGGACCATCTGTGCTACCTGCTGCAGCCTGGTTCCGGGGGTCTTCCTCTCTCTCCTGTGCAGCTGAGGTGTCCCTATCCTGGCTACTTTCCCTCCAATCCACTTCCACATTCCACACAGTGAGGCCTATACTCACTGGGTGACTGCTGGGTACACAGTACCAGCTTCTGAAGTCTTCCATACTCACATGAGCAGCGAGGCTCCCTGCCCTCTCCCTAGAGCGTCCATTCTCTGGCCCCACACTCCTCCCCACAGAGGGCCCTGCCATCTCCCGCCAACACATGGGTCTCCTCACCTCCCTCTGGTTCTCTGCAGAAACTCATGATGGGCTGAATAACCTTAGGATAGATTTATGGTTTATCACCTCCTCAGAGCTTCTGAAGTCTCTGCTTTTGGTTGTTTTCTCCTCAGCTCCTATTCTCATTTCCGATTTCAGATCTCTCCCTCCTCACACTCCCTCACCACAGATGAACTGGCCTCCAACTTCATGGGAAACAGAGAAGCTGCTGGGCTTTTCCTTCTGACAGGGGGACAGATGCTGAGGCTGGTTTGGGGCCTACTGAGTTCAAGGTATCTTGGGAATATCCAAAAGGGGAGGTTGGATGGGCTGTTGGATATGCGAGGCTACAGCGCAGGAGAAAAGCCCAGCCTGAGAATGTCCAACCAGCTCTCTGAAGAACGTTCAAATGCCAGCTCTTCTAGAACACTTCACCTCAAGACATAGAGTTGCTCACCCCATCTCTTGAATTCACAAAACTCACTGCCTCTGACAGGTACTTAACATGCATCTTTCACTGCCTTGAAGTCACTATTTCATTTTTATGTGCTTTAATCCACTGAGACAAATGCTCCTTTCAAGTTGGTAACCCACACTAATGCCACATGTGTTAAACGTAAGCCAGATAGTCTTGTACTCTGTACCCAGCAGGCACTCAATACGTGCAGACCAGCGCTATCCTGTAGACATTCTGCAGCAACAGACTTGTTATATAGCTGGGCAGTCCAACAAGGTGGCCGCTAGCCACATGGCTACTGGAATGTGGCTAGCATGAATGAGGAAACCTTTGTCACCAACAGTGGAAACACAGTTTCAAGGCTGGTTCTAATCTTTCCAAATCACAGTGAGAGGTCAGATGTCCGTTGGAAAGAAAATACCTGCTTGCGACATCCCTGTAGTGTTCCTGACACTGAAACTGTTCTGTTTTGAGGAAAGTTTAGTTTTCAAAATCCTGACGCACACTCCACGGGCTTAATCACCTTTTGGAACACAACCTGTTGGCAAGTGGGGTAGTTTCTGTATGAATAACTGATCCAGGTCTAGAACTGCAAGCCCTTGAAAACAGCTGGCAAGTACAGCATCCCACAATCTCCCAGAAGGACATTAGCAGTAGTTACTAAGTATTAAGTACATCACGGTGTTAGACAAGTTCTAAGCATGTTAGGAGTATTAGCTCACTTGATTCATAACAACCCTGTAAGATAGGTACTACTAGCCGGGCTCGGTGGCTCAGCCTGTAATCCTGCGCCTTGGGAGGCTGAGGTGAGTGGATTGCCTGAGCCCGCGGGTTCAAGACCCACCTGGGCAACTTGGCGAGACCTCATCTCTACAATAAATCAAAAATCAGCCGGGCGTGGTAGTGTGCACCTGTAATTCTGGCTACTCAGAAGGCTGAGGCGGAAGGATCCCCAGAGCCCAGGAGGTCGAGGCTGCGGTGGCCGGGAGCGGCCACTGCACTCCAGTCTGGGCGACAGAGTGAGACTCCAACTCAAAAAATAAAAATAAAAATAAAAAGATAGGTACTACTATAGTCCCACTTTATGGATGAAGAAACAGATGCATAAAGTTATGTAAATTGCCTAAAGCCACGGAGCTACTGAGTGACAGAGCTCGGATGTGAACAGGAGCCTTAGGTCCTGACTTAGTCTCTGGATTTGAGGCCCACACATGCAAACCAAACTGGGTTCATCTGAAGGGGCACAGAAGGTCCAAGGCTACTGTCTGGCCCAGCATCTGTGTGCAGAAGGGGCCAGAGCCAGGGCCAAGGGAGTCCCACAACCAGGCAAGCCCTGTGCAAGCTCTGGGGTTGGACCTGGTACACAGGAAGCAGTTTCCCAACCTCCTTTGCCCAGCCCCCTTTCAAGTTCACACTTCCTGTCCTGCTTAGTACCTTCCGGGCAAGTGGGGCTCAAACAAAACACACTGCATATCCTGGCCAACCAGGGCTTTCTTTTTTGTAGTTTGTACTAGAACAATATTCTCCCACTCCCATACTCCAAAATAGCAACAGCTTTCCACCCTCCAACTCATGCCCTCTTTAAGAAAGGAACAAGAGAACCAGGGGGGCTTTTTTCCCTTTGCATCACTTGGGAGTATTCTCCAGCTATTTCATTCGAGTTTCCGCTTTTGCCATAAAGCAGGGTCACGGGGGTCCTGAGAGGTCTTTTGAAGGCAACACGGGCCTGCCCAGCCCTATTACTGATGAACCTGAGAACTATTTCAGAAGTACAAGGTAGTCCCACAGAAGGCGAATGCTCCACTACCTCAATGTTAATTTCACATTCGTGTTTACTTAAGGCACTGAAAACCATGAAGGTACTAAGCAGTTTTAATGTTTGTCAATTTCCACGTCCTGGCATTTCAGGGCACGAAAAGCAGACAGGTGGCTCTGAGGTCATTTTACTTCCTTCTCTAAAACTGGTCTCATTTTCAGCACTGGGACCACTAAGGAGTGCAGAAGTCCCATGCCTGAAAACCCCACTTCAGGCTACTTAAATCGCTCAGCATCCTGTTTGTTCTTTACGTAACACTCAAGGCCAAGTACTTCTCCCTTGGCCTTTGGGAGACAGTTTTAAATCTACACATCCAAGAATGCTTTCCTGGACCAATGTCGATTCAACTATTACCACAACTCCTGTTGACATGACAGCCCTGGGAAATGTTTGAGTATTAATGACAATTAATCTTGTCTGACTCTTCATCTTCCTGGTGAGTGAGTGGGACCTCCACAGGGCTTATTCTTCTTTACCGTGGAGTAGGATGGTGGCCACAAAGCAGGGCACAGGATGGCACTCAAGGTCTGACAGCCACCATGACTCCAGGACACCCAAGGGGAGGGTGGAGACCAGGGAAGATCTGAGTGGCTCCTGTGTCTATCACAAGTGGGCAGAGAGTGAGCTTATGGCTGGTGCCACTTCTTTATCACTATACCTTACATGAGATGAGGACTGGGGACATGTGACCTTAAATGAGAAATCAACCTGCCATGCCCCTAAAAATCCAGAAGTCCCCTAGTGTCTGCCACCCTCTCCACAACTGTAGAAGCTGGTCAGGTCCAGCAGGGGGTCTCTGTCAGGCAACTATAGCCACTCCCCAGGGAACTGCTTCAGGAGTCAAATGCAGAGGGTAACAGAACTCAAGATCCTTATGTCTCAGTTTTTTCCATGGCAAAATGGGGACAGCTTCCTTAGGGTTTGTGGTAAGGATTAAACAAGATATGTAAAGTGCCTAGCCTAGTATCCAATCAATAGTTGATATTTAATATTAATAGTTTCTGCAGACACAAATTTATGGTCAAAGATGCCAAAAACATTGTTTATAATAGCAAACTAGACCAAAATACCAGACAGCAGGAAGATGTTTAAATAAAATATGGCAGAGTCAAATAATGGAATATGGAGACAACTGCCAGCCTCCCTTTCTGGACAAGGGATGATTCATGCCCTGGTCAGGATGAGGTGGGATGGTGAGAGTTTCAACACACTACTCAGAGCAGCATGCAATTTGAAACTTACGAATTGTTTATTTCTGGAATTTTCCATTTAATGTTTTTGGACGATGACTGACCATGAATAACTGCAACTGCTGAAACTACAACCATGGATAAGAGGGGTCAACTGTATAGAAGAATATTTAATTTGTGTAGGAATGCTCAGAACACCAAGTGAAAAAAGTGGGGGAGAAGGGGGCTTTTTAACTGTCGTCATGCAACAGAGGGTCATGCACAGACTCCCAGGGTGTCCTCCCCATGACCGTCAGGTCCCAGTGCTGACACACTGCTTTCTTTTCCCACAGCCCTGATGACACCACAGCTCACTTGTCCACAGGCTCTCTAGGTTTGCACTTACGGAACTCAGGGCCTGCTCCTGGCTGACAACTGCACCAAAAGACAGCTGTGTGACCCGGAACTAGGTCTCCACGGGTGGAGGGGGAGACATGCCCGAATAGTGAAGACGTTTCCTGAATGGCCCAGTGCTATCACATAAGTATTATCCCATGCTCACTCTAAGTCTTGAGTTTTTCAAGACAATCCTGTGTCAGCTGAGTGCCCTAATTTTAGGTCAGAAAATGAGAACAATATGGCAATGAAGAACATTCTTCTCAAAACAACTGAGTAAGCTTCCTTCTACCTTTCCTTCCTCCTCCTGCTCTTCCTTTAGGAAAAATTTGTCTGAAAGCCCAGCAGGGTGGATATACTCGGTTGAACAGTGTGCCCCAACACTCATGCCTACCCAGACCCTGTGAATGTGACCTTGGGAAATAAGGTCTTTGCAGATGTCATCATGTTAAAATGAAGTCCTACTAGATCCCCATGGACCTTAAATCTAATGTGAGCAGCATGTGGAGACAGAGACAGAGATTGGGATGACTTGTCCAAAGCCAAAGAAGCCCCAGAAGGAAGCAAACCGTCAACACCTTAATTTTAAACTTTTGGCCTCCAGAACTGTGAGAGAACAAATGTCCATTATTTTAAGCTGCCCAGTTTGTGGTAATTTGGGATGGCAGCCACAGGAACTAACAGAGGAGACACTGGGAGAGGGGGACAGTGGCAACCAGCGCGTGCTGGCATGAAATGGGCATGTGTCAGGGTGGTCACAGGCAGAGTGCCCTGGCGAGTAGAGTTTGGAAGCCCACGTAGGGCAGTGAGGATAGACCTGGAGGGAGACAGCAGTCCCCGGTAGGAGCAGAGGCCAGAGAGTGAGGTGTGGAGGGCATCCCCATTGTGGTGGACAGCCGTGGGGACATGAGTTGACAGACGCACAGGCCAAGGAAATGATATCACACACCAAAGATCATGGGGGGGCCAGGCTCTGACAACTGGAGAAGAAAGCTACAAATACAGGAAGAAGACCAGAATAAACTGAGATGTTGGATTAGAATAGGAGGAGTAGGTTTGAATTCAGTTTTCCACATACCTCAACCAACACATGTCAAAAAGCACACGTATGTCTGTGCATATATATAAATCATGCATGTATTCTCTAACCCTGTCTACTCAGAGGCCTGGGAGCAGCAATCCACCAACAGCAATGATCATGGCAGTGCCCAGTCTGAGTTTCTAAATGCCATCCTCCACTAAAAGGAAATTAGGGCTCCTTGAAGAAATGGCCAATTCCAGAGTTAGGGCAGGGAAAACAAAAGACTCCACCAGAAAGGTTCCTTCCTCATTTGGGTCAAAGCAAGGATGTACTCAAAATGTGATGGGAGCACATAAGAAAGAGAAGGCCGTCACACTGAAGGGGCTTCCCCTGACTACTTTTGAGACAATCTGAGTCTCCAGATAAATGACAGAAACGCATGCCCTCCACTGAACACAGTAGAAATCCATGAATAGGCAAATAGAGGATGAGAAACCTTTTCCATAAGATAGGATGCCAACAAATAAATGTAGAAAGAATAATGGAATCAGAAGATTGACATTCGGTAGCTATCCAAGTAGTAAGTATTCAGTCAAGAAACATAGTGGATGTCAAATAGTGGGTGAAAGGCTGACGAGAAATGGGATACTTAGCCCCAGAGTACCTCCCACGAATATTTTTTTATTACATGAGGATAAAGAATAAGTATGTAGCTGGGCTCGGTGGCTCAGCCTGTAATCCCGCGCCTTTGGGAGGCTGAGGTGAGTGGATTGCCTGAGCCCGCGGGTTCGAGACCCGCCTGGGCAGCGAGACCTCATCTCTACAATAAATCAAAAAATCAGCTGGGCGTGGTAGCGCATGCCTGTAATTCCAGCTACTTGGAAGGCTGAGGCGGAAGGATCGCCGGAGCCCAGCAGGCGAGATTGTGGTGGCCGGGAGCGGCCACTGCACTCCAGTCTGGGCGACAGAGTGAGACTCCAACTCAAAAAAAAAAAAAAAAAAAAAAGAATAAGTATGTTTTGTTATATGGGGAGAAGAAAGGAAAGAAGGAAGGAAGAAAGAAAGGAAGGAAGTCTTAGAATTCACAGATGTCTCAGAATTCAAGAGTGCTTGGATTTTAGAAAGATAATATGGTATATATACCATATGGAACATAACACACCCAGCAGTACCTAGGGCAGAACCCCTTAGTCTGTCTCTGCATTACGGTGGAGCAGCCTGACAAGACAGCTCCTTAGTCAAAAGACCAAATGATCACCACCAGCAAAGGGAAAGATCAAAGTCATACACCACCTGCAAAGATGCAAGAACAACAGGGCGTCACACCTATGGCATTCTTGCAAAAAACGCACAGCCTGAAGCTACTCATGAGGAAACACCACCAAACTAACCGACATTCTCGGAGATAACTGGCTGGTCACTGTCAAAAACGTCAAGTTCATGGATGTTGAGGAATGATAAAGGAGGTAGGACACCGAGACGCAGCACTTGGCCTCGATCCGATTCTTCAGCCACAAGGGGCCTTCTTGAGCCATTTTTCTGGCACCCTTGAATGGTGCCTACGGAATGGCCGTGCTGTGGTCATGTTGCAGAGTGTCCCTGTTGTAGCAAAGATACTCTCAAGTATCCAGGAGCGATGGGACGCGAGGAATGGCAGGTTACTCTCCAAAGGGGAAACAGGGAAAAATCCTTTGCACTACGCTTACAACTCTGGTGGAAGTCTGAAGTGAATTCAAAAGAAAAAGACTTGGCGAGCAAGACAATACCAAAGCACGTAATGACTTACAGGACAGAGGGAAAGACGACGGCATTTCTGCAAACACAACGCACTCTAGGAAAATCCCCTTGGCGGTGCTTACATTAAACTGCTAGCCGTCTATTGTTAACCACACACCGGGATAGTCTGAACAAGCACATGCATCGATCACATTATCTAGCCCTCCACAAGGGGCCGCTCAGGCAAACAACAGTTAGCTGGATGAGGATCCTCCAGACCTTATTTCCTGGGGAAGATGAGGACTGACAGCCATAACTCAAGTAAATCGTTAGGTGGTGTAGAAAAGGGAAAAATAAGACAGCCAGAGAGCTCTCCAGCATATTTTAAAGATGGCTAAAAGACTTATCCAGGCTTCAAAGATTTACCTCCAGGCAAACTTCTGTACTAAGTTAATAGGAATTACCTACATTGCAAAACCCAAAGTTGGTTTCCAAGTCAAAGTGCCTCCCGCAGAGGTTCGGGTGACAGAGAGGACAACCTCTCCCTGGGCCACCACCAAGGGCACAGTCTAGAGACTTATCCTCTAGAGGCCCCACACCACTGACTCTGCAGGACATTCAAGAACAGCTCCTGGCTTCCTATCGCCCCCAAAGTTGGCATTGCCAGCATCCCTTCATTTTCTATCATGACAACAGTTCCTACTCCCACAGCCTTTAAAGCACTTGGCTCAGGAAGCACCCTCCATGAGTAAGGGTTTTGCTTTTTGCTTCTCGTTTACAACTTTTCCTCAGCATGTGGAAGATGGAGGCCTGAAGAACCTTTGGTTCTTGCTCTGACTGGGCTGGAAGCTGCAGTCACTACTCGGGCCTTGGGGCAGCAAGTGGAGCTACAGTTACCCCGGGCCCAGAGGGCCGCTCCAGCACTGGAGGGACAGAAAGTGAAACCAGCAGGTGCAGAACAGGCCCTTCCTTCCACAAAAGCTGTACTGAGTGGCCGCTCTCCGCTGCCCCAGCTCCAGCCTAGAAGCTGCCCTGTGGCCAGACACTCTTTTAAAAGCACAAGTAGCATATTTCATTCCTCCACTTGCCACCCACTGAGGCCCCATGCAGGGGCTCCAGCGGTGTCTTCCTCTGCTGTCCCTGCCTCCAGCCCAGCTGGGTCTGCCCCAGGGTTCTGCACTCACCCTCCCTCTGCCTCAAGAGTGGTCACTTTAATGGACTCACTCATACTCACTTTTCAGTTCTGGCTTCAACATCCCTCCATCAGTGAGCCTTCTTTGTCGCCCAGGCCAGGCCCCCAATCTGTCTGCCCCATGAGATGAGAATCTCCCTGAGGACAAAACCAACTGTTTTGTTCATCCTGCTGTTCCCAGGGTCCAGCGTAAGGCCAAGGCGAAGCTCAATAAGCAGTTGTTGAATAAATAAAGTGAACTTACTGTATGTAAGCAAGGGAGGACACAAAAGGAGCTTGCAGCCTGCTTAGAGGGGGCTCAGAAACAGGCAAACACCGTGCGGAAAATGACAAGTCGCCATACAAAGTATGGGAAAATGCAGCAGGGACTTCCATATAGGAAGGCTGTGGGGTGTGCACTGTAAAATCATCTTTCAAATAATGCTTTAAATTATTTTCAGTTTTTAAGATATAATCTGAAATCTCATTTATTTCCAAGTTTTATATAAGGGAATTCACTAGAAACTTACTCATGCTTACAAGCACCACATTGCCCATGACCAAGAACTAATAGGTGGTCGGTATGATGACCATATAATTTATTGGCCAAGATGGAACACATTTGAGTGTGAATGGGGGTCTCATTAATAGTTAGGCCTTGGAACAGATGTTAAAGAGGGTCTGTCCTGGGAAAATCCAGGACATGGCCATCCTCTGGTCATAGAAGCTAGTTGCACTGAAATAGGCTTGCCATCAAAATCTTTGGGCTAGATATGTCTCAGAATTCAAAAGAGTTTAGGCTTTAGAAAGATCATATGGTGCATATACCATACAGAACATAACACACCCAGCAGTATCTAGGGCAGAACCCCTTAATCCAACACTGTAATAATTCTGCAGTGAAACACAAACATTCACACTGATTGGGATACATAAAAGCTATAAATAGCTTCATGTCAATTCAGGGCAGACGATACTGCCAAATGAGTCATGATGATAACGTTCAGTTTTGGAGATTTTTGGATTGCAAATAAGGGATTTGGGACCTGCAGTAGATTTCAAGTTATTTCTATCCCTGGAATATATTATTATTATCCTGCTAAACAGGAAAATTGGCATCATTTTCCTGAAATTGTATTTATATTACAAATTAATCTGGCACACATTATGCTTAATGTAGTGAATAATAGCACTTTTTGGTTCTGAAATGGGAAAGTTTAATGCAAACTGATTCTGCCTATTAGGACGTGGGAAAATACTTTCTTGAATATTTTTATAAAATTTGAAACCTTAAGTAGTCATTTAAGATTATTATTTCCTTTAAATCAGCTTTACCTAGCCATATGTAGATGTGTTTTACTTTGCTAATCAAATACATAAACTACTTATTTATAAAGTAAGAAAAGTTTTAAGATTCAAAATTTCTTAAATATTTAGTCTTCCTAAGTTTCCTTTAGGATGGCATTTGAAATGTCATTGCTTCTTCTCCTTTGCCACTTTAAATAACTGACTTAAAAATTAACTTTGTTGTAAAGAATACCTTCATGAATATCACATTAAATGGAGTCTGTGACTTGCTTGTTTATTACTGTATATACACACTATGAGTGAGAGCCACTTCATCCACTGAGACAGGCACATGAGTGACTGCTCCATTTAAGAGAGGCCCTAATCCTCTGTGGAAGTCACAGTGTGAAACAAAAACACTTAACACTCAGAGTGGCACAAATGCAAATTTATACAAGGAGTTGTCTGGAAATTTTACCTCTTTCATTTCTTTTATCACTTTATTTCAAATAAAAGAGCAAATACACCATTTCAACGTGAGAAGTGCAATGCACATTGAACCGTTTTGGTTCTGTGGTACTTGGGGGGAAATTCAGCTCAGAGATCTGTGGGCAACTGTTTCCTCTTGGAAGTGTGAAGAAAGAAAAAAATACTAAGGGTAAACAGGGTCACGGTCAGGAAGCTCCTAGAAACCCTCCTACCATAAGGGCCAAGGTACTTAAACCAGCTTTTACATTTTCAGGCACTGAATTGAACTGTTTATGAATATACACAAGGCAAAAGTCAAAACTTGCTTCACACAAATGCTCTCCTGGTACCCCGGGCGATATAGTGGGGGAAATCACAGCAGGAGTGACCCTTTAAGGGCACCTATGATGCACCTGGCATTAAGTTCTAGACCAAGGATGTCCAACCTGCAGCCTGCGGGCCATATGTGGCCCAGGACAGCTAATTAATGTAGCTCCAAAAATCTTTCAATCATGTTAAAATGAACATTTCTGACAAGCACCTTGTGAAGTCTTATTAAGTATATACACTAACTACATTATATAAGTTATGTGCAGTCCAAGACAATTCCTCTTTACTTGAAGCCAAAAGGGTGTACACCCCTGCGTTAGCCATTACCTTACAATAACCCTGTAAGGTGGGTGCAGATCCAATCCTCATTTTAAGAAGAGGGAGCTCTGGCGTAGCCCACACCAAGCAGATCCTCAGTCACTGAGCTCCATGCTCATAAGGACCAAGGATTCAAAAACGAGGGGTCATCTTGGTAATATAAAACCCTGCAAAAGAGTATTTTTCTCCGTGAGCCCTTGGTCCTCAAACATAAATGCCAGAAAGCTGGTGAGCTTCGCAGGCTTTACCTGGACACCATACTAGTTCTGACAGTGTGTCCTCGTATCAGGAAAATGAATGTCAAAGTCCCCCGGGCCCACAGATCAGAAAGAAAACACAAAGCCAGAATGTTTATGGTAGCATCTCCCAGCACTTTCTGCTTGACTTGTTTTGTTCAGGGCAAAGGACAATTAAAAATACAAACCACCCACAGATAAGGATGGAAGAGGAAGATAAGTGAACAGTGTGGGTTTTCCCTAAAACAGGAAGCCTTTGACCGGAGATGACCAAGGGCTGAGCTGATGAAAACAAACACATTTTTTGCAATCCATCAAACCGAATGCAGCTGCAGAGATAAGTGTGGATTTAAAACCTGAAATCCCTAAACAAACTCTATAAAGCCTTTGCACCCCTATTGGGCATCCTTCCTCAGGTGACACAGGGACCTAAGCCAGGCCCCTCATCAGCCCTCCTAGCCTGACAGTTCATGGATGGAGAATAAGGAAGCAGAGGGATGATAAGATCAGAGACTCAGCCTTGCCTCCAGCCTGTAGCAGTAGCCACCAGAACAAGGCAAGGGAGGGCTGAGTAAAAGGGCTGGCCCTCCAAAGTGACCACTGCTTCTCTTAAAGGGACACTCCAAATTACAGTGTCACAAAGACCGTAAAGACCAAAAGTTTTGCCCCGCAAACTCATTCTGCACCTCTCTCACCTGATGTACCTAGGAGAGTGAAAGCAGAAGAAGTCATATCCATATGCAGGGGGTCATGGAAAGAAGAGAGTGTCTCAACACAGCCCCCCTTTGCTAATCTCATACCAGCTGCCATGAAAGTACCAGAGTAGGAAAGGCAACAGCACGGACTGTGGAGCCTGGCAGGACTTCCTGGTTTCAAATCCCTGCCCCATCACATAGCTGTGTGATTCTGGGTGATTACCGACCTTCCCTGTTCTCATCAGGCTTTGTGGGGATTAAATGAAGAAACATGTAAAATATCTAGAATGGTGCTTTCTAGCTCACATGCACAATGGGTCGGAGTATAAATAGGTACAAGATATCCAGACAGCAGCTTGGTAATGGTATTAAAAATGTTTAATGACACCCTTGGGCCCCACCATGCCAATTCTAGGAAGGCTTCCCAAGTAATTTAGTCATATGTGAAAAAGGCTTCCTAAAAAAAAAAAAAACCCAAAAACAAAACCAAAACAAAACAAACCTGTAATGGTCATTAAATCTGTTGCAGATACAAATGTAATCTTGTTTTTTAAAACGAAATAAGATGAGAAAACTCTGTGAAGTTACCCAGATCACTTACTTTCCAGATACATCTAAATTGCGAAAAATTGGAATTTTTTTAATCCATCACTTTTTAAAAGAGTATTTTCTAGAAAAATTAATATAAGGCAATTAGAACTTAAAAGGGTAGATTAACTTTTTAAAATATTTTATAAGTTTAAAATCATGCTGTGACCTTTGGGTGTCTGGCCCTGGATCCCAGCACCTAGATGGCATCAGCCTCTGCAATTCAGCAAAGCAAGAACCATGCACAGATTTCAAAGCATATGGACTCAAGCTCATACTGCATTTTCAAATCTTCTTTCCATATGGAAAATGGGAAAAGAAGCAATCCTATTTTTCCCTTAATCAGCGCGTCCCTCCGAGACCCGCCTGGGCAGGACAAAGGGCAGCGACCCATATCAGGCACAGGTCTCCGTCCGTGAGTTCAGTGGGGAGCTCATTTCAGACAGCAGCTCTTTCTGTGAAAAGACCATTGCCCTCGGGCCAGCCGTCTCAGCTAGCCGTACCCAGGCCCGCGAAAGAGGTGGGCCCTCTCACGCACTGGGAAAGCAGCATCTACGAAAAAAGCTCAGTGAGATGGGGCATGGGGTAATAGGGCACATACTGGCTTGAGAGGGAGGAGAGTGGCAGCAAACAGGGAGCACCAGCAGCACCTGAGCTGATTATGCGGCCCAGCCCCTTCCTCATTGTGTTCCACAGACCTGCCAAAGGTGTTTTGCCCCACTGGGAACACAGAAAAGACAAGGGGACACCAGGGGGGGAGAGTCGGCCATGCCTTAGGTTCTTAAGTTTGAAAAGTCCAATAACAGGGACTCTTAAAGAGCCAGCATACTGGAACTGGAACCTAAGAGAACCCAGTTGCATAAAGCAGCAAAACTGCTTGCTGCCTTCTGATTTCAAATCCGTCACTTGCAGACTACCTTGAAAACCACACTGGCCTGAAAATAACTTGCTTTGAGAAAGGCTGACTTTGAAGGACACTGTCTTCTCCCTGGATGAGAATAAGTCGCCACCCCCGCCAACTCACCGCCACACACACACACTTCCACAGGCTGGCTCCGACTGGCTCCTTCTTGCTGCCACTTTTACGGCGAGAATTTCCCTTGCGTTGTCCCCCTGCCAGGAAGCTCTCAACAAAGATCACCCCGTAATATCATCATGAAGCCATCCAATGTAACTTTCAGTCAGGTCGAGCACCAAGACACAGACTATAAACTTGTGCACTACAGTCTTCACTAGCTAGGTTCTATTCCCGTTCCTGGAACAAACCTCCTGATTACCAATGAATTCCAACTGGAAAAGAGAGCCAAAATTGCTACCCACTCGCATACAGGAATACCTCTAAGGCAAGAGCGCATGTCTCCCCTGCAAGCTGCAAAACTGTCTTCAGATCTCTTTGGCAGATACTTACTGCCTCTCAACAATTCCCAAATGGTAGCCAGAAGTTGAATGTGTTGTCCATTGTATTGTCACCATTTTCCCCTCTCTGCCCCTTCCAGGACCACACTAGGTTCCTTCCTTCTTCTGTGGAAGCCTTATACAGTGGCAGGAGCTCAGGTTTGGTGTCAAGCATACTTGGATTCAAACCTCCCCACTCACAACCTTTAACTTCTCCAAACCATAGTTTCTTCATCTATAAAGAGATCTTTTTTTTTTTTTTTGAGTTGGAGTCTTACTCTTCCACCCCAGAGCAGCCACCGCAGCCTCAATCTGCTGGGCTCCGGCGATCCTTCCGCCTCAGCCTTCCGAGTAGCTGGAACTACAGGCGCGCGCTACCATGCCCGCCTAGTTTTTTTGATTTATTTTGGAGATGAGGTCTCGCCAAGTTGCCCAGGTGGGTCTCAAACCCGTGGGCTCAGGCAATCCACTCACCTCAGCCTCCCAAAGGTGCGGGATTACAGGCTGAGCCACTGATCCTGGCTTATAAAGAGATCTTAACAGCAACTTGGAAGAGCTACTGAGAGAAGAAATAGACAGAGGGCAGTTTATACGAGGAGAAAAAGCATGGGACGAGATTGCACAGGTGTCCCCTAAGACTTCTCCGAAGAAACTTCAAATAGTAGAGCCAGTGCTCCACCTAAGTGCAGAGTGAACGGAACCAAATTATTCCACACGGAGCGAGAGGGAATCTAGGGTCCATGTTCTGGATAGAAAGAGCATATTCTCCACCCTGAAAAGTGCTGGTCAGTTTAATCTTCTCGAACCTCCCATGACGTTGCTGATCTGTCAATGGTTCCATAATGTCCAATGAATAAAACTTGGACTCTTGGCTACCATGACCCACCCTACCCCACCTTCCAACCTCTGCAGCCACTGATTCTTTCCATCTTCTGATGCAGCCGAAGCTCACCACTTCATGTGCTTGTAACAGGCCTATCTCTGCGTCGAGTCCATCTCACTCCTCTTTGACTCTCCCAAAATACCAAGCACAATACCTTGCACACAGTGATATGGAGTCATTATTTATTGAGAAGAAAGCAGATGAATCTCCTCTGGAGAATCCACAAGGGGCAGGGACAAGGTGGAAAGGGCTGATGATATTAACTACATGGTATGACGGACAGATAAGCTTATAATGAACAAGTGATAAAGGAACAAAATGACTGCAAAAAGCATGCAGCCTAAACAAGAATAATTTCACTATTATCATGACATTTTCCAGGTGAATCAAGCTAAGCATGTCAATCAACTTTTGAGTTACATTTATTCAATGCTTCATTCCCCAAAACCTTACTGAGCCGAGCACATGAACCGTATCATATAAAGTTCTGTGGAGTATGCAAAGGTGACGGAGATGTGATCTCTGTCCCCAAATGACAGAGACAGGCACATCAGCTTGAAAGCCAAGCATGATGCCCAGAAGGTGACACTGGAGAAGCAAACAGGATGAGCACACCGGGACACGCCTCCTGCCTGCTATAAGGTGCCCTGTGGTGACCAAACACGGACACTTCACACAATTGGTTTGGGTTCATTCTCTGCATCAGACTTCCCTGCATCACCTCACTCCTTCCACAGTAAGGTGCTTCTGCACTTTGATCGGTGAATTTTTTCAGAAAGTGAATTGGGGAGTTGTATTGTGTTATGTAAAAACCCAGAAGAGAGAGGGGACCCTGGAAGATTTCAAAGAAGAGGGGACGTCTGAACAGAGCCTGGAAAGACAAGGGGTCTTCAGGTGGAAAGGAAGGAAGCACATTCCCAACAAAAGGAAGAATACCATAAGGGCAAGAGGGAGAAGTATGACAGCATGTTTGAGTCACTGGCAACACAGAGAAACTGCGCCATAGGGGACATACAGAAAAGTGGTGGAGAAGATGCTGGTGGGTTTTGCTGAGGCTGGCTAGTTAGGAGGCAGCACATGTCCTTGCAGCTTAACAAAGGATCCTGTTTCCTGGGAATCGGGAAGATACCCAGTTCACCCAGGGCACAGACACGTGCACACGTACACAGGTGCACACACAGCTGATATTCTTCCATCTGTTGTCGGGGCCTCGATCCTTACTGGAAAACACAGCCCAAGAGCATAAGCCCAGGAATAAGAGTGTCCTGCAGGTGTCTGTGTGTCTGGACAGGAAGTAACACATGGAGTGCTAAGTCAACCATCACAACTGAATTCAACCAACATGTACTGAGTACTCAGGATATGCAAGTGATGTAAATGAGCCCAGAGAGGAACATTTCACAGCACCCCAAAGTTTATAACCAGATCAGAAGGCAGTCAATTATAACAGAGTATAAATTGTGATACGTGGACACAAACCACAGAAATAGCTAGGACCTTTGAACAAGACCTTCCAACTTTATCTCTCCAATAAAGTGAGAAGTCCAGCAAGTAACCAGTAATGCCATCATCACAGCCAGTTAACCCCAGCTGCTGGGGCCCCGCACCTGACTACAGCCATGTCCACCTCAGTCACACCACAGGGAGGCAGGTGGGAAAAAGACTCAGTGTGGTGCAGCCAATGCCGTGGGCTCCCTCTGGTCTGTGAGTCCCTTGGTTCGGGCTTGAACCTGAGGTGTTCATCCAGTCCTTCTACGGCCTTCCAAAGTGTCATTCAAGAACCTATGGATGAACGGGTCTTGCTGGGCAGGGAGAAGCCAAATAACTCTTTGAATCCATAGAAAGCCCTGGTCTCCAAACTTCTGCCTTACTGAGGTGTCATTTCAGGGCACCTTGCCATCGTCTTTGGTACTCTATCTTGGGTTTCTTATCCAAATCAGAGCCAACTGCCTCTATCTCCTCCTCACTCAAGTATTAAAAACCTATTCATAAGCATTCCACTTTTTTTTTTTTTTTTTTGAGTTGGAGTCTCACTCTGTCGCCCAGACTGGAGTGCAGTGGCTGCTCCCGGCCACCGCAGCCTCGACCTGCCGGGCTCCGGCCATCCTTCTGCCTCAGTCTTCCCCATATTAAGCCCGTAATTGAGCGCCTTTGGGAGGCTGAGGTGAGTGGATTGCCTGAGCCCGCGGGTTCAAGACCCGCCTGGGCAGTGAGACCTCATCTCTACCATAAATAAAAAAATCAGCCGGGCCTGGTAGCGCGTGCCTGTAATTCCGACTACGCGGAAGGCTGAGGCGGAAGGATCGCCGGAGCCCGGCAGGCTGAGGCTGCGGTGGCCGGGAGCGGCCGCTGCACTCCAGTCTGGGCGACAGAGTGAGACTCCGACTCAAAGGGAAAAAAAACCATATCAAAACAAACAAGAATACAAAAAGTCATTTTGTACCTGTGCATCACTTCCTCTTAGAAGCATATAAAAGCACCACAAAGACAGGCCGAGTTATTATCAAAAGCACAATCCAGTCCTTCCTGCAAAGCCCATTGTGACTGCAGACCACAAATGCCCAGCTGTGACACACCAGTTTCTAACAGTTGTTTCTGAGACGTAAGGAGGAAAATGTTCCAAATCCTCAATAACCTTTCAAAAAAAAAAAAAAAAAAGCTGGCTGTATCCTCAGAACAAAACCCCTCCTTACTGGGAAATACAGAAACACACAGTCGGCGCGAGACATCAGCGGCCCACCAGGAATCGGCCCTGCCGCTCCCTCCCTCATCCATTTGTTCCAGCCACACCAGAGAACCATCCAGGCACCAGGCGCGGAAGGAACTGTCAGGCCTTCATGTTTTTGCTTTTGCTGTTCTTTCGATCATAAGCACCCTGCTTGCCCACTGGGCACCAGTTGACACTGTCTCCCTCGTTCTGGTCAGTCAGAAGTCTCGTCCCTCCCTTGGCCCTTGGCTTGTTGTGCTTCTATTAAACCCAAACTTCATGCCTTTCATCTGTCCCATCTGCTTGTCTCTCTACCTAAATGATAAGCTTTGAGAACATGGATCACAAATTTTTAACCTTACATCTTAACAGCACAGGACTTCACACACAGCTGTTCAAAAATGTTGAAGGAATCAATGCCTCTGAGAGTTTTATTTAAAATATTTGTTTACAGGAAAGTCTTCCATTTAATTTCATCATTATCAAATTTGTTTTTAACCAGTATTTAAAGCTAATTTTAAGGTCTTTCTTTTTATTTCATTTTATTTTTTTTTTTTTGAGTTGGAGTCTCACTCTGTCGCCCGGACTGGAGTGCAGTGGCCGCTCCCGGCCACCGCAGCCTCGACCTGCTGGGCTCCGGCGATCCTTCCGCCTCCGCCTTCCGAGTAGCTGGAAGTACAGGTGCCGCTACCACACCCGGCTAGTTTTTGATTTACTGTAGAGATGAGGTCTCGTCAAGTTGCCCAGGCGGGTCTCGAACCCATGGCCTCAGGCAATCCACTCACCTCAGCCTCCCAAGGCGCGGGATTACAGGCTGAGCCACCAAGTCCGGCTAGGGTCTTTCTTTTTAAAAAGCTTTGCTTCCGAGCCTAAAGGCAATACAAATTTTTGCAACTCCTCTAACCACTGTGCCTTATGTCAAACACAGACATTATGTATCTGCTTCCAATTATTTACAACTCAGTTATAATTGAGTAATATGTTACCTTGCCAGGCTATTATTCAATAAAGCCCAACTTTTCAGAAGGATTGAGTGGAATGAAAAACATGAGCATAACATAAAAATAAATGAACAATAAATGTGCTATGGGATAGTTGTGATATTTCACTGACTTTCATCTAAGACAGATCTTGCAAGAACAATGAATGGATTCTCATCTTGTCAATGATTCACAATAAAAACACAAATGCTTTTATTCGTTTTACTTACCAGATGTTATTACAGCAAAATTGTTTTTTCATCCATTCAAGTAATAGTACTGAACCATTACTGAATGGATTGTGTTTAAATTTTTAAGCCTCCGAATGTTAATCTGAGGCCGCTCTTACTCACCTTTGCCCTGAAATACCACAGAAGTGACGAACCCTAACATCTTTTTCATGAGTCCCAAGCAGAGAGGGTACCATAGAGGCAGTTACTACAGTGAATTCACTACTACACTCAAGCACCGCTGCTTTTCTTCTCCCCAGAAATTTGAGGATTCAAATTACAACAAAAATCATTTACTTACTACACAGTTCAACAAAACATACTAAGTACTTAATGTGGCCACAAGATCCTGGCAGATTACTTGATTTCTCCAGCTGGAAAAATTAAGGGGCAAACTATAATCGCTATGGAAACCCCCATTCTAGCATGGTATAAGAAGGTTAGGTACTTTTGAATCTGGTTTCCTACCTACCAATTCACTCTGATTTGCTTCACTCCTACTTAGCTTAGTTCCCCAAAATGGGCTTTATCGGTTTGACAACATCTCCAAATTTTATAAGTGGTTTTGTGTCCCATATGACACATACTGTGATGGGGAAGATCTTTGCAAGCCATACTCGTGTATCATTTTCACAGCCACAAAAAGAATGACTGGATCCTACAGTTCAACAGCAAAAAACAAACAATTCAAAAATGGGCAAAGGACTTGAGAAGATTTGAGAGCAGGGACTCAAACATGCTTTTACACCAATGTTCACAGCAGCATTACTCACAATAGCCAAATGGTAGTAACAACCTCCGTGTCCATCAATGCATGAAGGGATAAACACAATGAGGGAGGAGTATTCAGCCTTAAAACAGGAGTGAAGTTCTGACACATGCCACAACATGTATGAACCTGGAAAACATTCTGCTAAGTGAAAGAAGCCAGATACAAAAGGACAAATTCACGCAATTCCATTTGCATGACACTTAGAGTTAGTCAAATGCACAGAGAGAAAGTAGAATGGTGGCTGCCAGGGTCTGGGGGAAGTGGGGTTACTGTTTAATGGGTACAAGAGGTCCTGCTTGAGATGATGAAAAAGTTCTGGAAATGGATAGTGGCGATGGTTGCACAACACTGCGGCTGTATTTAAGTCATCGAATTATACACTACAGGATGACTATCATGGTAAATTTATGCTATGTAAATTTTACCACAATAAAAAAATAGAATGACTCAACACACGTTTAGGAATTCACTGCTTGCTGACACTGCTTCCTTCGGTCCTCTTACAGATGATAATTATTCTTTAATTTCAGGGAACTTAAAGTATTCACTATGGTCAAGCACACACACACACACACACACACACACACACACACACACAAATAATGCATTTTCAAAATTAAATTAAGGTCAGTTCCCCCTTCATGGAGATTGCCTCTCAAGCCACATAAGGAGAAAGGCTCTTTCCAACCATTCAGAGAGTTCAGTTCCCTCAGCCAAGCCTCCAGGGCAGCCTTAGGGCAGGAGCCCTTATTAGTTGCTCAAGGGGAAAGGAAGTAGAAAATGCAGATAACCATCAGGATTTAGCCACATCAGTTTTCCTGGGTGACAAAAGACACCAGACAACAGTTCTATACCCCAAACCGAATGTGGGAGAACTGTGGAAAAACACCAGTAACAACAAAACAATTCGTTGTTTTATGCCTGCTGTATAATCAATTGAGAGTTTGTTTTTTAAAAAAATAAAATGTGCACACTTGGTAAAAAGTCTGTCATATTAGCGCTGTGGCTTCCCCTACAATCTGAGATCACCCCATGTAGCCCACAGAAGAACTCTAAAAAGGATGCACAGCTACCTAAAATCGCTCCTGCAACCATCATCTTAGTGACCTAATTGCTTGATTCTGTTTTCTCTATCTAGACAAACTCAGCTCCTAATGCTAAGGAATGCAGGTCTTCTACCTACCCTGCTACCTAGAGGGCAATCCAAGTTGATTGCTTTTCTTCCTTTGTGTATTTCCCGTCTACCTATAGTTAGCCCTTCATAAAGACCCCTTAAATAAATGACTGAGTGGATGAACAATCAAAACAGTCCATCGTTCAGTTGAGCAGGCTTCCCTACCCCATGTCCCACGTTGCAACCTTTCAAGAAAAGCAGAGAGAAAGCCATCATGTATTAAAAGCATCTGTATGAGAGGCAAATCCTCCCACATCACCTTTACAATTCACCCTGACTTCCCAACCATCATCAGCGTGACCACACCCGCAAGTAGAAAGAGCAGTTTACCCACATTCCCTACCAGGGCCTCCTGGCAGGCTCCACAAGTCCCCACCTTCCCTCTACAGTGGAGAGGAGGGAAGGGAGCAGAAGGGTCACTGCCGGTCCTTGGGAGGACCAGACCACCCCACTCCCCAGGCGCAGCATGTCTGACTTCTCCGTCTGTTCTTCCCTCCTACCTGGAGAACCTTACCTTGAAAGGTCAGCTAAGCAACGTACACAAGGTACGTTTTCCCAGATGAGCAAAAATCCCAACATCCCAAGAAAGAGTCCATAAAGACTTACCTTCAGGACTATTATTTTAAAGTAAGATTATGCTTTTCTCTTCTTCTTTCTGTTGCAAATCCCCAAACCTACTAGAATTCACTTAAATCTAATCTACAGTGTTTTCGTTGGAAGAAAGCAATCAGGAAAGCGCTGACCCACTGAGCAGCTGGGAATTTCGTTGCTGAAGGTTTGGTTTAGTCTTTATTTTTCTAGCTGCTGGCCCCACTAACATGATTCCGTGAAGGTCGCATTTAATCTTGCAGAGAAAAGCTACCTAAGCAGTTCTTAGGTAGGCTGCAGTGAAAATAAATTGTATGGGCTCTGTGGATAAGTCTGTTGCTTCAACTGAACAACTGGAGTCAAAGAGAACAAATGAAGGCCACTGTAATACTGTACTTGATTTCAAAAGAATTTTGCTGCACAGATGTTATGGGCTCTGTTTGTTAATAATAAAGTTATTGTTAATAAGGTAGCCGTGTAAAAATAGCAGCCACCAAGTATATACATCTCCAGTTTCTCACCAAATATAGTTTATGAATATGGACAGGAAGCTATTGCCATCATCTTTGGAGCTTAAATGTCCAAGGGATGGATGGATATGATTTTTTTTAAAGGTCTGGATACAAAGGAGAAAAAACAAGCAATTTTTCACCTTCTGGGTGCTGAACCCTAATACAAAGTGGCAAATTCCAATGTTTATGTGCTCAATTCATACACCAGTAGGTTTCCTTGGCCGAGTGCTATGGCTCATGCCTGTAATCCCAGGACTTTGGGAGGCCAAGGTGGGAGGATCACTTGAGCCCAGGAGTTTAAGACCAGCCTAGGCAACACAGCAACACTTTGTACAAAAAATAAAAAAATTAGCTGGGCATGGTGGCATGAGCCTGTATTCCCCGATACTTGGGAGGCTGAGGCAGAGAGGTCACCTGAGCCCAGGAGATCAAGGCTGCAGTGAACTGTCATTGTGCCACTGCATTCCAACCTGGTGACAGAGTAAAAACCCAAAAAACAAATAAAAACAAAAAACATACTCAAAAAACAAATAAATAGCCAGGCTCGGTGGCTCAGCCTGTAATGCCCCACACCTTTGGGAGGCTGAGGTGAGTGGATTGCCTGAGCCCGCGGGTTCGAGACCCG
>NW_007232069.1:512699-523346 GCF_000164805.1 Carlito syrichta
TAGAATTCTGACTTCCAAACTAACCTTTGCTTTACAGCTGGAAATCAACTCAGTAAATATTTATCTAGTACTTACTGTGTATCAAGCACTGGTGGGGAATGCAAAGAAACAGGACCCGATCCTATCTCTTAAATAACTCACCACAGAGGTGACATAAACGGAAAAACCCAAGTAATCAAAGATATTCATACCAGATAAAGAGTCTAGAAAATCTCTGAGATACCACCTAACTCCAGTCAGGATGACCAACATCAGTAACTCAAAAAACAACAGATGCTGGAGAGGATGCAAGGGAAAAGGGAACACTTCTACACTGTTGCTGGGAGTGTAAGCTAGTACAGTCTCTGTAGAAAACAGTGTAGTGATTCCTAAAAGAACTAAAACCGACCTTCCATACTACCCCGAAATCCCCCTATTGGGAATATACCCGGAAGAACTCAAATCACTCTATAAAGAAAGATACCTGCACACGTATGTTTATCACAGCATTGTTCACAGTTTCAAGAACCTGGAACCAACCATGCTGCCCATCAAAAGAAGACTAGATTAAAAAAATGTGGTACAATACATGATGGAATATTATGCAGCCATAAAGAAGAACAAAATCATGAACTTCACAGCAGCCTGGATGGACTTCGAGTCTATTAAACTGAGTGATCTTTCAAAGAAACAAAGAACTAAGCATCACATGTTCTCACTCATAAGCGGACCTTGAACAATTGTCGAAATACTATAAGAAAAGGATTGGCAGCAGCAGGAAACTGCCAGGGGACGGGGGGAGGTGGGATTGGCAGTAGTGGGCATCTGCCTGGGGAAGGGATGGCGTATCTCATCAACAAGGATACCTACATAATAAACATTTGTATATCTAACCCTGAATTGTACCCCACATCTTTAAAATAAAGAGAAAAATCTCAAAGATGTACATAGCTAATGGCACACAGAGTATGTTGCTTCTGTGGAAATTCAAAGCAATTTATTGTCCGAGGCTGAAGGGATCAGGTAAGGTCTGTAGGGAAAGGCGCAGGAAGAGTCACGCAGTTATGCCTAAAACAACCACCTGAACTCTGCTTTCCTTCCATCCTTTTGGACTCGGTCCCTGTATCAAAATGTTCCCCTGTATTTCTCTCCATACCTTGCTTCACTTCCTAATCCTCCACCAGCCAATACAGCAGCCACAAGTCACAGGTATCTACTGAGTGCTTGAAATGCACTAGTCTGCTGAGACAGGCTGTGGGTATAAAAGACACATAGGAGTGGATGGCACAGTATGAAAAAGAATGTAAAATACCTCCTTAATGATATACTGAAGTGATAATATTTGGATATCGTTGGTTAAATGACATGAGTTATTACAATTAATTTTACCTTCTTTTTACTTTTCTAAGTGGCCACTAGAAAGAAAAAAACATCCATGTAACTCACATGATATTTATATTGGACAATATTGTTCTAGTCGAGATTTTTTTTTGGCTGTGCTTCAGAGCATTCAGCCTCTGAACTCATAACAATCACACCAAACCCTGGCTTCACAAAGTCCAAAAATATCTCTATATTTATAAGGGGAGAAAAAGTGTTCTAATATTTTTTTCAAATGAATTAGGAATTTGGAGTCTTCTTCAGTTGTGAAAAGGCAAAGGTCACACTGACTACAGAGAATGTATAGGATATAAACCTAAGGAATGTATAGAGCATAAAGATAGAGAACGCACAGGGCATAAAGATAGGAAGTGCGTGGGGAATAAAGATAGGGAAGGTGTAGGGTATAAAGACAGGGAATGTAGAGGCTATAAAGAGAGGGACTGCATAAAATGCAAATCTAGAGAATGTATACAACATAAATACAGAATGCATATGATCTAAAAATAGGGACTATATAAGAGACAAGGAGGATGTGTGTTCTCACTTCTACAAGCATTGTACTCTTCATATACCTTGAGAATCTGATCTGTAGTCTAAGTCAAATGGTCTTTCCAAAGGGACAATAAAACCTCTTATCTGCTCAAGAGGGCCAAGGAGTCACAGCCTAGACTAGCTCCCTAATTTAAGTGCCCAAGGCGCTAGGAAGATCTATGTCCCTAGGCATTCGTATTTCAAAAAGGATGCAGGCCAGACCCTGGAGACAACCCTAGGTTACAAAAGACTCACATTTTAAAAGGTAAGGTTAAGAACTCTGGATTCTTTCTATCCCATGTCAGAGGAGCAAAGGTTTTGGGGGCTGTTTTTTGTCCCCCCTCCCCTTTTTTTCCCCCCCTCTCTTTCCTTTAGGGAGGGGAAGGACAGCAGCTCTGTCTGTGTCTACAGAGTGTAACTCACACCTATGTTCCATTAGTATTTTGCATCGCCTGAGGATCTAGGTTTAGGGGACCAATGCTGCAGTGTCACTCTGGCTGTTGCCCTGGTTGTATGTGTCAGTAAGGAACTCTTGTCTCCTCCCCAGGTTTTTGCATTCTGCAGTTTTCATATTCATAGCGAACATAACTGTGGAGTGGGATAACATCCCAGGCCCTCCACCATCTTTGACAAAACGTGTCCCAACCTTGCAGAGAAGCCACCAATCAATTGTCTTCACGTGACCAGAGCCGTTTTGGGATAGCACGTTCTACCCCAGGGAGAACGCCTTGGATCTAGAGCCTGGTCCACACATGGCGGCAGACAGACTTGAGAGTGGCCAAGTCATCACAAACCTCCTCAGAAACACCCAATTTGCTTTATTAGAGGTGAGGTCAGAGGGTCACGCTAGCATTGTCTTGAGAATATTTTTCGGGTTGCAAGAGTAACCATGCTTATTGCTTTAAATCTGGAAAACACAAAAATGTTCCAAGGGAAAAAAAAGTCAAAAACTCATGATTCCACCATCAAAATGATATGTTTTCTTACAGTTTTTTCAAATGTTGTATACAAAAATACACATATGTGCTTTTAAAATAAAATTAGGAACACAATATTCTTCCTCGCTCACAACCAATATAGATCATAAATAATTTCCCATCATTAAATGCTACTCCAAAACATGAATTTTATAAGCTACATATACTCTCTCTGGATATGCCATAATTCATTTAAATGGGTCCCTATTGTTGGATATTTAGGTTGTTTCCAAGTGTTCACATAACAAAAGCAAATTTAGTAAACATCCTTGTACATAAATCTTTGCTCCCCTCTCTGGTTACTTCATGTAAGTAGATTCCAAGAAGCAGAGTTCCTGGAATGGAGAATTTAACATTTTTAAAACTTCAAGTATATAACACCAAGTTAAATTCCAGAGAGTTTATTTCAGTGTACAGTCCCAGCTACAGTCAATGTGGAGTGTGGAGTGTCCAAATTGGTAACCTGCTGTGCCCAGCCATGGCATTCACCATTCACTCTTAACTTACACCATCTGCTTGCTCTTCAAGAAAACACAGGTCTAGCCCATCCTGTTTTCCTGATTCCATATTCACCTCCTACAATCTGAACCACCCAATTACACTGACTTGATTTTCACAAATTTCATGAATGTATTAAATTATCACATGCACCCCCACATCATGTACATCTATTATGTGCCAGCGGAAAAAAAAGTAAAAAGAAAATAGAAACAGCATCAAGAAAGAGCAAGACAGGGGAAGGGAGGAGGGTCCAATAGCGCTATTACAAGATTTCTGATAAATTGTATTGACATGTATCTTTTTCTGGGAGCCCATGGTTGCCTCTAAAAGCAATTTTAGATTGAATCTGGGGCCTCACAGAGTGGGTACCAACTCCTCCATCCCCAGTGTTTCAACAACAGTATACATTCTGGGAAATGAGTCGTTAGGTGATTGTGTCATTGTGTGAACATCACAGAGTGCACTTATGCAAACCTCGTGGCGCCTCCTACACACTTAGGTACGGTCTATAACTCCTAGGACGAACCTGTGCCGCAAGCAACTCTATTGAATACTGCAGGCAATTGCAACACAATGGTCTCTGTGTATGTGAACACAGAAAATGTACAGTAAGAATATCGCATTATAGGCCGGGCTCGGTGGCTCAGCCTATAATCCCGTGCTTTGGGAGGCCGAGGTGAGTAGATTGCCTGAGCCCACGGGTTCGAGACCCACCAGGACAACTTGGCGAGACCTCATCTCTGCAGTAAATCAAAATATCAGCCAGGTGTGGTAGCGCGTGCCTGTAATTCCGGCTACTTGGAAGGCTGAGGCGGAAGGATCGCCGGAGCCCAGCAGGTCGAGGCTGCGGTGGCCGGGAGCGGCTACTGCACTCCAGTCTGGGCGGCCGAGTGAGACTCCAACTCAAAAAAAAAAAAAAAAAAAAAGAATATGGCATTATACCTCTTCTATGACCACTGCTGTATACGTGACCAGAATAACACATGTGGCACATGACTGCACCTGAGAGTGACTTCAAACATGCCCAAGTGACAACTACTCACTTGGTGCTTCCTTGGATAAAGTTAGCTAATGCCAAGCAGTTTTCCTACCAGTCTTTGTTATCCCCAGGATAAAAAGGTCTGATCCCAAAGTCAGAAGGGGAAGGTCCCTCTGGCGTTCAGCTGGTTCTTGAGTTAATATCAGTTGACTATCATTGACTACTAGGAGTCGACTACTTGCTCCCCCACCGTCACTCTTTCGGTGACTCTGGTGCAAAGACAGGAAAACTCCTTGCCCAATGGCCTCTTCCCTCTGGCCCAGGATGCCCTACTCTGCTCTGCACCTTGTCTTCTGTTTCCATCACTCCATCTCCCCCCACTCACTTCCCAGCTCACTCCCCACTCCAATCCCATCACCCACCATATCTAGGTGCTAGGACACTCTCTCCGCACTACTGTACCTTCTCTCATCTTCTCCAATAAATCCAGGGCAGAGGGAACAACAACAACAAAAACTCCTTCAAAAATAACAGGGTGAGTATTCCTTGAAATAAAGCAATTTTACCCCACAATTTTAAAATAAAAAAATGTATAAAAAAAAAAATAAAGCAATTTGTATGCAGTTCCTCCACACCCAAAAGGTCAACCTCATGAAATGGAAAATCAGTAGAATTCTAAGGTTATGGGGCCAGCACAGAGGAGTCTATCTACAAAGTACCTCAAAGGTCTGACATTCCTAAACTCAATGAGAACAAATTAAAATGTAAGTTCATCTTTCCTTTGCTTGCATTAGGTATGTGAATATCAAATGTTGTCAAACAGATAGCAACAGATTGTTAAGTATGACTGAAAAGAAATTATTTATGAAAATTACACAGCAAGTTAACTTTCAAAAATGTTTATTTAAGCCAGGCTTGGTGGCTCAGCCTGTAATCCCGCACCTTTGGGAGGCTGAGGTGAGTGGATTGCCTGAGCCAGCGGGTTCGAGACCCGCCTGGGCAGTGAGACCTCATCTCTACAATAAATAAATTAAAAAAAAAAATCAGCCGGGCATGGTAGCGCATGTCTGTAATTCCGGCTACTCAGAAAGCTGAGGCATAAGGATCACCGGAGCCCAGCAGGTCGAGGCGGCAGTGGCTGGGAGCGGCCACCGCACTCCAGTCTGGGCAACAGAGTGAGACTCCAACTCAAAAAAAAAAAAAGTTTATTGAATGAAAACGGAGTGGTGTGTAGTGGCACACGCCTGTAATCCCAGCACTTTTGGAGGCTGAGGTGGAAGAATCACTCAAGCCCAGGAATTTGAGACCAGTCTGGGCAACACAGGCAGACCTCAACTCTACAAATAAAAAAAAAAGTCAAAAACTTAGCCAGGTGTGGTGGTGCACCTGTAGTTCCAGCTACTCAGGAGGCTGAAGTAGAAGGATCCCTTGAGCCCAAGAATTCAAGGCTTCAGTGAGCTGTGAGCATGCCACTGAACTACAGCCTGTGTGACAGGGTGAAAGTTCAACTCAAAAAACAACAACAAAAAGCAAACAAAGAAAAAAACGGTATCATCGCACAAAATCCTACACTAAATTGGTCTTGTCTTTGAGATAAAAATTCCTAGAAGCTACAATCAGAAGGAACCTCACACCTTGCTTTTCATACACAGACACTCTACTCAACTCTAGCTCTTTCTTGCTTATCAGAGCTAAATATTAAACTGATAAAAGGGGCTATAAGCCAACACAGAAACAAAACATAACTCACTGAGGTCTTCCTGGACAAAGACACAAACGCACAAAACCAAGTCCTTCGTGCCTCTTCAAAGTGGAAAATTCAAAGTTTCACAACTTTAACACGAATATCGTTTTTGTATGACAAACAAGGTCAACACGGGCAGACTCAACAGAGTGGCCACAGGCCCCCATTCAAAGCACCACGAAACATGTGGAAATGGGCTGCATCTCATGCGCACCCGCATAGCAGGGGTCCCTGACCCCACATCATGGACCTGTACCAGCCGCAGAGCAGGACGAGGGAGCAAAGCTTCATCTGGATTTCCCACCGCTCCCCATTGCTTGCATTACTGCAAGCGAACTCTGCCGGCTGCAGAGCAGAGGCATTAGGTTCTCAGAGGAGAGCGAACCCTGGGGTGAACTGCACCAGCAAGGGATCTAGGTTGTGCTCCTCATGAGAATCTAATGCCTGAGGTGGAGCTGAGGTGGTGATGCTAGCGCTGGGGAGTGGCTGCAAATACAGATTCGCATTAGCAGTGAGGTTTGACGGCACATCCCCCCCAACCTCCTACCCCCCCATCCACGGAAAAACGGACTTCCACAAAACCAGTCTCTGATGCCAAAACAGCTAGGGACCGCTGCTGCAGAGCATGGCCTCTGAGCCAAGCAGAAGACTCAAAATTGGGCCCTGGGAAGAGAACCTTGCTACAGTGGCTTTCCACCTTTGCTCTCCAGAGAGAGACTATGGGACTAGATCCTGCACATAATGGTGATGACGAAGCTTATTATGGTGAAAGGAGGGGCTGGGAGAGGAAGGGGCCATTGGCCATCTCAATCTGAAGGGTCCTGAGTGGTTTCTAAAAACCCCCTTTACCCAGGTGATTTTGATATACACACAGGTCCTGTCCCCTAAGGACAACAGAGCTGGCTGGTCACATTTTACAGAGGTGAAAACTAAGGTCCCAAAGGGGGAAGGGATTGCAGAGCTAAAACAACCACTCCAGTCATCTGAGTTCATGGACCTTTCACTATAGAGTCTTGGACATAGCTGGCTGTCAACAAATATTTAATAAACACATTAAATAACAGCACGATGTTTGTGTGCGTTTAAGAAAATAATTTCAAGCCAGGCTCGGTGGCTCAGCCGACAATCGTGTGCTTTGGGAGGCTGAGGTGAGTGGATTGCCTGAGCCCTCGGGTTCGAGACCCACCCGGGCAACTTGGCGAGACCTCATCTCTACAATAAATCCAAAAATCAGCCAGGCCTGGTAGCGTGCACCTGTAGTTCCGGCTACTTGGAAGGCTGAGGCGGAAGGATCGCCGGAGCCCAGCAGGTGGAGGCTGCGGTGGCTGGGAGCGGCCACTGCATTCCAGTCTGGGCGACAGAGTGAGACGCCAACTCAAAAAAAAAAAAAAAAAAAAGAAAATAATTTCATGTGTTACTACATTTAACAAAATTAAGTAGTCATTTATAATAATTGCATGGGGTCCCTGGATCCCTAGCAGCGCTTGGAGTTGATGACGGAAAGTCCTAACTAGCTTCAGTGCCTCAGGAAGCCAACCAGGACGGCGAGTGTAACTCACATAGGGCCAGCCAGGCTGTCTAACACACCACATGTCTCTGCTCTTGGTTGCAATGAGACCAACTCGATTTGATGGTACTCGTTTTCTCCAGTCAATTTGGAGTTCTGCCTGGAAGTTATACATGTGTCTGAGGAACAAAAATGGGCACATGAAGTCTTCCTAAAGAAACACAATTTGTTTCAGAAATGGTTTGTCAGAAACTGGAGCTTATGAGAAGAAAATCATTTTTAAGGGATCCCTGAAGGTCAAAGCCTGGCAACTACAGGCCTGCTGCCTGTTCTGAATCCAGAGAGGCCAGGACGAAGTCCCAAGGACAAGGTTACTGCCCAGTTTCAGGCACCTGGGAGATGGATTTCCTGGATGTGTGTTTCCCTTGGTACTACAAAAAAATGCTAGCGCTCAAGCCTGTAATCCCAGCACTTTGGGAGGCCGAGGTAAGGGGATTGCCTGAGCCCGCGGTTCAAGAACAGCCTGGGCAACTTGGTGAGACCTCATCTCTACAATAAATCACAAAATTAACCGGGAGTGGTAGTGCATGCCTACAGTTCCAGCTACTTGGAAGGCTGAGGTGGAAAGATTGCCAGATCCCAGCAGGTGGAGGCTGGGGTGGCTGTGAGCATGCCACTGCACTCCAGCCTGGGTGACGGAGTGAGACTCTGACTCAAAAAAAAAAAGTTAGCTTCGGGTACAAATCTGGACCCTATACACTATTTATGGATCTTTGTGGATACATCAGGGTTTGATCAAACCTCCTCACACATTTTCCATCAGCCACCTGCCACAGAGCCACTCCTCAACTCAGCCCACTATGCATCAAGCTGGCATTCTACACCAAATACTGGTCACACTCAGGTCAAACCCAGGGCACCCACAGGGCAAGCAGAGACAGGGCATCCTGACCTCCTAGCCCTGTGCAGGAAAGAACATGGTATCCCATACAGATGAAAAGAAGAACTGGTTTTTATTATTAGCAACAAATGACATTTCACAGCAATTCATTTTTTATATAGTAAGCATTTCATGCATATGAATATATATACTTTAACATATGTTGTCACATTATTTTCACATATATAGTGTTGGGCACACAGTAAACATTCAACAAATGCAGGTGGACCAGGCGTCTTTAAAGATGGCAGAACAAAATACTGAAATCAACCAGGACATGCCTGCAACGTCAGATAATGAATTGAAGAGTCTTATACAATAGTGAAAAAAATTCAGACTAAAGCATAGAGCAGCTTGAGAAGATCTTTTAATCTGATATAAGGAGGGAAAATACATTGGTCCAATCACTGTTATTTCCATATCATTTGGTCTCCATGGATACTACCTAACTTTCCTTCCGACAGGAAAAGACTCACTAAAAACATGAGATTTCATTGTTAAATATTTTCTTGATACTTTGCATAAACAGTTATTCCACATTTAATCCTTTACCATTATTTATATATTTTCTGAAGTAAAACCCTTCCTTGATGGAAATTCTACAAGAGGAAGATAGTGTTTAATCCAGTTGTAAGTCCCTGGCTTTTTAACATTAATTATCAGATAGAATTTTGAAAGTTAATGCATTACACATTTGTAGACTGTTGTAATTCATGCAACATTCTTTCACAAGCAGTATCTCAATTGTTCACGAAAGCAACCCCTGATGAGTATTATTATTACCTTCCTTAGAACTAACCCCCAAAGTAATTACTATACTTCTTTGTTGTGTATTGTCAGCTCTCCAAATAGAACACAACCTAGAGTGTAAAGAGGCTGTCTTTCTTGCTGTCCATTAAACACACAAATGTCTGGCAAACATTTATTAGATGTATAAGTAAAGTCCCTCTCTGCATCACGTCCTTTTTGGTATAATGCAGATAAGAGAGCCCTAACCCAGATATTCCATTTAGAGTTCAGCGGCTGTTCACTATCAAAAGGAAATTATGTGAAAGTGCTTTAAAAAACAACAGAGCTTGTGTGAGATAACGTTAAGAACAAAAATATAATGTCCTTGGTAACATGAGAAAATCGATGCACATCAAATGTTGAACACCCAAAGTTTCCAATTTTCCACCACTAAATGTAACCATCTTTACTCTGGTATATTTGAATATTGGCCTCATATAGTACTTCAGAACTCGGGACAAGAGAAATCGGAACCAGAGTCCCCAGAGCCGTCAGAACTTCATGACAGCCCTCTGTTTGCCATATTTGCTTCCAATTTGACTACAAATCCTTACTTTTGATTATGGTGACATCTGTACAGGTAAGTAAGTCTGAAATACGTGACATCGCCTCTGACTTGGCAGGTCAACAGAAGACAAGACTCGATTCGAATGAAATATGTACAGGTTTAATTTTAAGAAGCACTTACAAATCGTAACAACAGACAAGCGCTCTTGGAGCTAAGAGACCAAAATCTAACTTCTTACACAACAGGCTAAGTTATAAATTATAATCACTCACTAATTACAGTGAAATTCTGGACTTTGCGACATCAATCAATACATGTTCCAAGGTTACCCCTAGAGATGCCAGTTCAAGTCCTGAGTACTCCATCGGCCAAAATTCCCTTAGAAAAAACAAGTGTTTTAGGTTTCTATTTTTGCCCCTTCTCCGCCCGAGAGAAGAATGAAGGAAGGTTAGGGGAATCAGTGCATCCTAAATCGCGTGTTGATGTTTACCGGAGCCACCTGGGGTCCGGTACGGACGCCCGCACCGGTCCAGCCTTAAGACCACCCAGTCTCACCCAGACCCGTCTGCACCTGCCCTTAAGCACAAACCCAACTGCGGAATTCAAGCGGAACTCGCGGTCGGCCTGAAAACTTACAAGCGGCGGCCGGCTTGCCGGCAAACTCGGCGATTCCTGAGCATCCACACCAGGAAGTCGCCTGCCCTCCACCTGCCTGGCCATTCGCCAAAAGCGGCCCGAGTCGCAGCCCAGGGAGGCCGCGGCCGAAGCCAAACGCAGCGCCGCTTTCCCCCGCTGAGCAAGCCCGCGGC
>NW_007232069.1:524789-557561 GCF_000164805.1 Carlito syrichta
CCCGAGTCGCGGCCGCGCTCGCCACGGCGCCGGGTCCCCACCCTGCAGGGGAGGCGGCCGAGGGTGTGGTCGCTTCTGCTCAGGGACGCCGGGTCGTGGCGGGCCGCGGGGAGGGGCTTCACGCCGCGGCACCCCCCGCCTAGTTCGCACCGGGCCTCCTCGACCTACTAGCTGCACGTCTGGCCTCTGGGCTTCAGCTGAAGCCCGAGGCCTCAGTTTCAGGGCTGTGAAGGGGCGATACAGGAGGAATGCAACGCTGACAGGTGCAGACACCGGTCCAGCTTCCCTCGGACCTCTCTTGTTTGGTCCTTTCAAAGCATAGGTTGATATTTCGTCAGGCCTGTCTCTTTCCCACGTGAGGTGTCATCAGTCTTCTTCCAGACTTCTCTGCCCAACAGAAAAAGTCGCTCCTGGGGAGACCTTAGCTGTGTATAGTGAACACTTGCCTGAAAGAAACAACTCCCACTCCCTCTTTGTCACAGAAGTATTGAATTATATGGACTGGAAAATGAAAAGTCTCCAAATACACATGCATGGGAAGGAAATAGCTGTGGGTTTAGGATCGTGTTTTGTGGCTGTGGTTTGAGAAACAGATCTCATAGACACACATTCTTCCTTAGCCCTCTATTATGATCTTGACGCCACCACCTACTTTCTTATATCGTATAGCAGTGACCACTATGGGCAATTAGAGTAACTATATACAAACTGTAGGATAGTTATCATTCTTATCCACTCAGCTAAAAACACAATACCCACCCCCCCCCCCAAAAAAAAACTATTGTGGTCCTTTATTTTTCCTGGAGCGGGAAGAGGGGAGTGAAAAAGAAGGAAAGAATGCAAGGTGTCACTTTGACCTTCTTGTTCACTGCACATGTGGGACTCCACTCTGCTTCAGCAGCCTCCAGGAATGGAAGAAAGAATGAGGTCTGTGAACCAGCTAATGCTGCCTTCCTTGTGTGTGTGAACGGCTGCTGTCTCCATGGCATGATTACCAGAGAACCAGGGGGCTCACAAATCTCTACCCTGCATCCTAACCAACTGTTGCCATGCATGAGGCTGGAAACGCACTTGCTGCGTGCAGATTGCTTCCAAACTGTTGAGGGTTTTGGCTTTGTTTTGTTTTTTGGAGACAGGATCTCACTCTCATCCTGTCTGGAGTGCGGTGACGTGATGGTAACGCTGCAGCCTTCAACTCCTGGGCTCAAGAGATATTCCTGTCCTAGCCTCAGAAGTAGCTAGAACTAAAGTTCTGTGGTGCCCCCATGCCTGACTAATTTTTTAAAATTAAGTTTTGTAGAAATGGAGGTCTCAGTATGTTGCCCAGGCTAGTCTCAAAACTCCTGGCCTCACGAGGTCCTCAGACGGTTGTGATTCTCAGGCTTAACTTCCCAAGAAAAACGTTTCCGGGAAGGGTGCTGCCCTGATTAGGGTCTTTGCTAAGCAGGAAGAAGTTTGCTGTTGACTTGTTTCTGTTTTCAGACATGCTTGATGTCGGCCTTCCCTGCAGCTACATCCAATCAGCCATGCTCTATTGACCTTTTTTTTTTTTTTGAGTTGGAGTCTCCCTCTGTCGCCCAGACTGGACTGCAGTGGCTGCTCCCGGCCACCGCAGCCTCGACCTGCCGGGCTCCGCCGATCCTTCTGCCTCCACCTTCCAAGTAGCCGGAACTACAGGTGCGCGCCACCACGCCCAGCTAATTTTTTGATTTATTGTAGAGATGAGGTCTCGCCAAGTTGCCCAGGCGGGCTCAAGCAGTCCACTCACCTCGGCCTCCCTAAAGCGCGGGATGACAGGCTGAGCCACCGAGCCCAGCCAGCCTATTGACCTTTTGATGCTACTCCCAGATATCTGTGGACCAGGCCCAGGCCCAGGGAACTGCCTTTGTTCAGTTATGGAAGCTGCCTGCTAACTGGGCTCCCTGGCTCCTGCCTTGGCCTCACCCCAGGCTGGCAGCCACACTACTCCCCAAGTTCCATAGAAAATTAACTTCAGGTAAAGTGCCGTTCTAATCCTAACTGCCCCTCAAAAGCCTCTCTGTAGCCTTCAGAATAAAGGCCCTGTTATTTGACAAGACACATAAAGTCTATTGTAATCCGGCAGCAGACGACTTTTCCAGCCTCATCTCCTGACATTGTGCCCCTTGCCAAACCGGCCTCCATTCCTTTTCGTGAAACAAAAAACGCCGTCCTCTTGTTCATTGTTTTATCTGTAGCATCGTGCCCAGCACACAGGCACTCAAATACTTGTGAATTAATAATTACTTGCCCTTTTCTTCTAGTTTGCATAAACTGTTTTAGACTTGATCAGAGCCTTTGTTTTTTAATAGCTTTTTAATAGAAATGTGATTGATATTTACTGTGCAGAATTTGGAAAATATAGGAAAGTTGAAAGAAGAAAACAAGCTACCTGAGAGCTCACCGGTCAGGAATAGACTTGTGGGTATTTTTGTGTATTTCCTTCTAGTAATTTTTCTAGAGGGCCATTCCAATCCTCATCTACACTGTCTCTCTGCATCATTTAAGAACTCTGCCCACTCTCCATGATGCCCACGTGACAGCCTTCTGTCCTATTCTAGTTCTTGGCTGGCTTCTCTTCTGCTGCCAGCCCCCTAAATTATGTTGTTTCCAGGCATTCTGCCCTCAACCCTCTCATTTTCCCATTCGACATGCTTTATCTTTGGGTGCTCTCATCCACGCCCAGAGCTTCAAATATCGCTGTTTGACGATGGCTACAAAATCTGTAACTTCTGAGCTCTGGACACATTATCTCCAAAATATGCCTCAAGCACAACAAATTATACTTGTCCAAAACTAAACCCACAACGTCTTTTCCACTGCCCTGTATTGGGCATGTGATTGGCTAGTCAGGGAAATTGGGAGGCATCACAGACTTCTCCCTTTCCAGAGGCCCTGGAGCTCCCTGAAGCATGGATATTGCTTCCAATTTTCCAAGCCCCAAAGTTCATAAAACAGAGAATGAATTTCTACTCTTATGCCCTTGATGACATGTCACTGCAAGCCAGAAATGTATGACCCAAGACATCCACATGGAGCTGATACACACAGGAAGCATTTCTAAGACCTTTGATGAGTGGCATGGAGTCTTAATTCTCTGTAGAAAATGGATCAGTCTAGCAAAATACAAACTTTTTGGAAGTCTGTGTAAAAAGTAACCTTTGTCGGCCGGGCTCGGTGGCTCAGCGGCTCAGCCTGTAATCCCAGCACTTTGGGAGGCCGAGGTGAGTGGATTGCCTGAGCCCATGAGTTCGAGACCCGCCTGGGCAACTTGGCGAGACCTCCTCTCTACAATAAATCAAGAAATAGTCGGGCGTGGGAGCGTGTGCCTGTCGTTTCAGCTACTTAGAAGGTTGAGGCAGAAGGATCGGCGGAGCCCAGCAGGTCGAGGCTGCGGTGACCGGGAGTGTGCCACTGCGCTCCAGTCTGGGCGACAGAGTGACTCCAACTCAAAAAAAAAAAAAGTAACCTTTGTCATACCAAGAAAATCTGACCAAACACTTCAACCTTCTATCAAAACCATTATTTGAGCAGTCTTGTATAGTGAAACGAGAGCAATTTCATGAGTGAAGTATGTTTATATCTCACCTGTAGAATAGACTATCCTAAAAGACCCACCTGGTTGCATTAGCAATACTTTTTTTTTCAGGGATGTCAGGTAAGGACAATGACTCCTTGAATACAGTAGTGCTGGGTCTCTCCATGAATGGAACTTACTGAGGAAGAAGAAGATACACCCAAAGTTAACCTCTTCAAATTAGTTTTTATTTTTCTAATGAGAAAAGTTCCATAAAATAATCATTTGAGTATGAAACATTTGTTGAATGTTCAGGGATGTTTCTCACCACTTGGGATACAGCAGTGAACCAAATGAGTGGAAGTCTTTGCCTTCCAAGAAGTTTTCTTACAGTCCAGGAAATTGACATGTTGATTTCCATCATGGCCTCCCAGAATGGCACCAACATCATCTCCATCTGTAATCAGAGCCTTTGGAACTGTGTATTATCATGAGAACTCAGTACAGTGTCAACCAGTGAAAGTGTAAATATTTGTGATTAAATCAGGACCCTCATGTCTGCCAGCTGATACTGTTTTCTCCACAGAACCACCGGTACTACTCCTTTCCTAGCCACCAGGGCTCCCCACCAAGGTGCTACCATTAAGGAGGTTATAAACTCATGGAAAACAAGTGTTTCCCATTTGCCAGATCAGTTGGCCAACAAAAAGCCATAGCTAATAGTCCTGCACTGTGAGCCAAGTTGAATTTTAGTTGAGGCGGTAGAGGGGTGAAGAAGCTGAAAAAGTCTTCAAAGTTCAAAGATCTTTGCTGTCAAGTTGGAGAAATTCTTGAGCATGTTTGACCATTACTTTGTGTAATGGTTCCTTCCATTTTTTTTTTTTTTGAGTTGGAATCTCACTCTGTCGCCCAGACCGGAGTGCAGTGGTCGCTCCCGGCCACCGCAGCCTCGACCTGCTGGGCTCCGGTGATCCTTCCGCCTCGGCCTTCTGAGTAGCTGGAACTACAGGCACGCGCTACCACGCCCAGCTCATTTTTGATTTATTGTAGAGATGAGGTCTCGCCAAGTTGCCCAGGCAGGTCTTGAACCCGCGGGCTCAGGCAATCCACTCACCTCGGCATCCCAAAGTGTGGGATTACCGGTTGAACCACTGAGCCCAGCTTGGAGAAATTCTCGAGCATGTTTGACCATTACATTGTGTAATGTTTCCTTCCATTTTACTAGCACTCTGAAATGAGAGTCATTTTATGACAATTATTTTATAAAAATCATGAATTCAAATCGAATGATATTGTCCAGTACTCAGTAATAAATATTCATTTCAGGCTGTTCTGATGATGGAAAACACACTCTCTAAAGTCAGCAGGATTTCTGTGTGTGTGTGTGTGTGTGTGTGTGTGTGTGTGTGCGTGTGTGTGTTTCTTGTCCTGAGGGTGGGTTTTCAACTTTGAAAACTTCATGAGTTGTTGTTATTTGGCATAATTTCCCAAATGCCTGTGAAATGTTCATTATTTCTCTTTGGTGATAAGCTTTAAAGCAATCCTTTTACCTTAAAAACAAATGGGGAAAGCGCCTGTAGTTTTGCCTTGAAGTTCTTTAGAAAGAATTGCTGTAATAGTTTTGGGTACCGAAGATGTTTTAAAGGATGAATTTCAAATCTGCAACCTGAATTTAGGAAACTGCTTTGTTCACCGGCCATCTGTATATTTGAAGTTCTTAATGGTGTTTCAATTTTTTTTTTTCTTTTCAAATATTTAGTTGTTAAATAAAGATGGAATATATTGAAAGTGAACATGATGATTTGGTATCCATACATAGTGTAACAGTTACCATAATCAAATTAATTGACACATTCATCACCACCCCTGGTGCGCATTAGAACTTGTTCATCTTATAACTGAAGGTTTGTACCCTGTAACCAACATCTCCCCATTCCACCCTTAGCACCTGGCAACCACTGTTCTACTTTCTGCTTCTATAGGTTCGATACCTTTAGATTCCACATATATATGGGAGATCACACAAAATTTGCGTTTCTATGTCTGGCTTATTTTACGCAGCATAATGTCCTCCAAGTTCATCCATGTTGTTGCAGATGACAGGATTTCCTTCTTTTCTTATGGCTGAATAATATCCCATTGCATATATGTAGCATAGTTTCCTTATCCACTCATCTACCGATGGACACAAGTTGTTTCCATATCTTGGCTATTGTGAATAATGGTGCAGCTAGCTCCTCGAGATACTAATTTCCTTTCCTTTAGATATGTGCCCATAAGTAGGATTGCTAGATGGTATGGTAGTTCCATTTTAATTTTTTGAGGAGGCTCCATACTGTTTTCCATAATGGCTGCACCAGTCTACATTCCCACCAACAGTATACCGAGCTTTCTTTTCCTCCACACCTTGTCAACCCTTGTTATCTCGTGCCTTTTTCTTAACAGGTGTGAGGAGGTATTTGCATTTCTCGGATGACCCGTGATGTTGAGCGCCTTTTCATATATGTATTGGCCATTTGAGTGTCTTCTATGGAAAAATGTCTGTTCAGGCTCTTTCCCCATTTGTTACAACTTCCACAATTTCTCTGTAAGCTCTTCAGTCACCACATGTGAAGCTTGGTGACATTGTGTGTTCTCTTCCTTCCCAAACTGAATAGCATTCTGAATAATACACATTTACTCTATTTGAGACTGTTTGGAAATGTGCCAATCAAGAAGACAGAAGGTCATAAAACAAAGGACTAGGAGTCATTCTAAATTCTCTCACTTTCTCGAAAAACTTCATCTCCACTAGATCCAAAATGTGTGTGGCAGTTCACATAGATAGAGCACTTGGCGCTGCCTCCTTAAACTGTGACACAGCTCTGTGATGTATCCCACCCATGTTTACTGAGTGCACGGAGGCTGCAGTGAAGTAAGGACAACAGACAAACAAGCAAACCAATACAACAGTTGCATGAGAGCTCAGCAGGAAGAATAGGAGCTTTGAAAGAAAAGACCGGGCCACCCAGGTGGCCAAGGAGCTTCTTCTGTGGAAATTAGATGTAAGCCATGACTCACAGAATGAGAAGGTCCTCTATTTGTTTGTTAGGGCTGCCATGAGAAAGCGCAGAGTGGCTTAACTAAGAGAAATGAATTGCCTCACAGTTGGAGGCTGGAAGTCCGAGGTTGAGGTTGAGGCTTCCACGGGGTTGGTTCTTTCTTAGTCTGTGGGGGAGAATCTGTTCTATCCCTGCTAGCACCTGGTGGTTTGTGAATAATCTGGAGCACCGTTTGGCATGTAAGGGCCATCACCCAATGAGCTCTGCTTTGATGTCATGTAGCATTCTCTCTGTATGTGTGTCTGTGTCCAAATTGTCTCTTTTTATAAGGACAGAGATCAGTCATATTGGATTAAAAGCCCACCCTATTCCAGTATGATCTCATGGTAACTAATTACATTTCCAACCACTCTATTTCCAAATAAGCCCACATTCTCAGGTACTAGGGGTTAGGACTTCAACATATGGATTCGGAGGAGGGGGACAGGTAAACTCACAACAGGGATCCATTGTGCCCAAGCAGAGGAAAGGATGAGGACAGAGGCCTTGGAAGCAACAGGGTCTGGCATCTTCTTTTTTTTAATTAAATTTTATTTTGTTGTAGAGATGTGGGGTACAAGCAAGGATTCACCACACAGGTAGGCTGCATGCAGGGGAAGTTTGGGTCTCCAACTGGCCCTCACTCCCCCTAGACAGGACCAAGTACCCTTTGTGTTGTATGTGACTCCTTCCTTCCCTCCCTCCTCTGGCAGTGGCCAGCAACAGTCAATCCCTTCCTTGTGCTAATGTGATTAAGGCTCAGTTCCCATGTATGAGTGAGAACCTGCAATATTCAGTTATTTGCTTCCGTGATACATCACTAAGTATAATGGTCTCCAACTCCATCCAATTTGCTGCCAAGTCCGTGATTTGTTCTTCTTTGTGGCTGCATAATACTCCATTGTATATATGTACCACATTTTCTTTTTCCAGTCCACTTTCAACGGGCAGTAGGGTTGGTGAATCGGGCATATTCTGGGAAGTGACAGAAAGTGAGTGTGGCTTCAGAATTGTGTGACGGAAAGAAGGACATGGATGTGGCGGACAGGTGGGAGAGGCCAGATCAAGGAGTTGGTGTTTTATTCTAGGAGCAATGGGAAGACTGAAGGATTCTAAATAAGATTAACCTGTGGTTTTAAAAGATCACTCTGTAAAATTTTCCACTTGTCTCTTCATCAATGAAATGCAAGAATTTCTTGATTTGTTGGTTTTTTAGAGAAATTTGCGACCGTTCTTTCATTATCCTCTCAATCTATTGCATGATGAAATTGCTAAGAAACAAAACATATTTATGATATTCTGAAATAATTCAGTCTTTATTGTTCTACTTTTGAATTCCTAAGTCAGAATTCTTATTCCCCCTTTAATTGTCTCTCTGATTTTCATCTTCACAAATAAATAAAGTTAATAAATAAAGTTAATGAATATTCTTTTACCAGTTAAAAAGGCTTCCCTAACAAAGGAAGTTATATTAAATTGTAGATTTTAGATTTGTACTATTTTCTTCATTCTATTTTGAGTAAACAGTGATAATTTTTAGAGATCATGTCACCACAAAATCAACATTCATTTCAAAATTGTAATGGTTTCAAATGTATTTTACTTTTTTATTTCAAAAATTTTCACATTTTTTTCTATAAAAAATTCCTTATGTGACAAATAGTGTTTGCAAAATGGACTTTTTGCTGGCAAAACAATTCATATAAGTAAAACTTCATGATTTGTCTTTAACGTCTCTTAATTTGAAAGAAAATTCTGGTTTAAACACCCAGCACATTTTTTTTTTTTTTTTTTTGAGTTGGAGTCTCACTCTGTCACCTAGATTGGAGTGCAGTGGCACGCTCCTGGCCACCGCAGCCTCGACCTGGTGGGCTCCGGCGATCCTTCCGCCTCAGCCTTCCGAGTAGCTGGAATTACAGACATGCACTACCACGTCCGGGTGATTTTTTGATTTATTGTAGAGATGAGGTCTCGCCAAGTTGCCCAGGTGGGTCTCGAACCTGCGGGCTCAGGCAATCCACTCACCTCGGCCTCCCAAAGCGCGGGATTACAGGCTGAGCCACCGAGCCCGGCCATCACATATTTTTTCAAGCTGAAATTGTAGATCCTGGTTTTAGGCACCATTCCTTTCTAAACATAGAAATAAGTAAAGTCCCCTTTTTTCTGTTTTACATATTGAGGTTCTGAGTAGGATGTCATTTGAGGAAAAGATTCTGTTGCTTAAAAATAGAAAAAAGATCAAAGCCACTAAAACCAACTATTCATTTTAATTTACTTGCGAATAAATTGGAGATAAGAAAACACAACCAAACATGACCAAAACACTGTAAGACTTAAGGAGAAAAAAGAAACACATACACCAGGCCACAGAGGGCTGTGCAGGTGTCACCACGGTCAAGCAGGTTTGTGCTGGGCAGGCAGGCAGAGCCAGCCACTTCAGAGATGCCCACAATATAGTCTGTCTTCAGTCGAGTTATGCTCAGAGTGTCTCCATTTTTCTTTGGTTTTATTTCCTATCATAAGAACTTCTTATCTTCTCTGTGATGTAGAACAGCAGAATTAAGGCCACTCGTCACATTTTCTGCAGTTGATGCCATGCTTCTATGGCATTTTCTGACAAATGTTTTTCCCTGATGGAGAAATTGGAGGAACATTATCTCTCACTCTGTCTTCTCTCACAATGCTTCTAAGTCTGTTCCCACATAGGCACTTCATTTGCTGGTATTTTTGCTTATAATGAACTTTAGTATGTTGTAGCAAATATGTATGCTATGCATTGAGGGTAAAAGGAAAATGTATTTTCTATGCACAGTATGTCTACCACAAAGATGGTCAAATACATATGACCCCAGTGAAATTCATCAGAACATCAACAGTGGGTGTCCTTGAGTGATGGGAGTAGGGTGTGTTCTATGCCTGTTGAAAAGGTAACATTGCTGGGCTCGGTGTCTCAGCCTGTCATCCCGCACCTTTGGGAGGCTGAGGTGAGTGGATTGTCTGAGCCCGCGGGTTCGAGACCCGCCTGGACAACTTGGTGAAACCTCATCTCTACAATAAATCAAAAAAATCATCGCCGGATCGCCGGAGTCCAGCAGGTCGAGGCTGCGGCGGCCGGGATCGGCCACAGCACTCCCGTCTGGGCAACCAAGTGAGACTCCAACTGAAAAAAAAAAGAAAACGCAACATTTTTGAAACTAGATTTTACTTGTATTAATGTAAAATTTTCCATCATTTTATTCATGGTTTCAGAAATTTATTTCCTGATACAATTATTATTTTTTATATAAATTGCATGTAATCTTTAGCTCATTTTCCATAGGGCTTTGAAAAAGAAAGCACCGATTAACGTATTCAAGATATCTTAAACTGCAGTCTTTAAAAAAAAATTTAAATCCACATATCTAGGCCAGGCTGGGGAGTTCAGCCTGTAATCCCAGCACTTTGGGAGGCTGAGGCAAGTGGATTGCCTGAGCCTGCAAGTTCGAGACTAACCCAGGCAACTTGGAGAGACCTCGTCTCCACAATTAAAAAAAAAAATCCACATATCTTCAAATTACATAGATAACTTTTTCCTACAAATATTTTTGCCTAGTCTTTCATTTTATCAAGCTACTCAATCTTCATAGGCATTCGTTTTTATCTGCAGTTCAAATATTATCTCCAGTGGAACATATAACATATAACAAACTTTCCGGGATTCAGTGCTCCTAAAGTATGAAAATAACTTATAGATTAATGTGTACAGCTCAGCAGTTATTAATAAATGATACATCTCATGATAAACAATGTCTAAATAATATTTTGCTTTGATGAATATCATGTTTTAAATTTGAAGGTTACGAATTTAGATACATCTATAACTAAAACAATCTTTTCTATTTGTAGATTTCATTTTGTTTAATTAAGTTTCAATTACTATATTCTTAGGCCTCAAATTCACATTTTTAGACCTCAAGAATGAATGCGGATTCTAAGAAAAATATCAAACTTCTGTGCTTTCTTCTTTCTGGCACTTTCATGTTTACTCATCATATTGCCTAATTTGCCTGCTCCATTTCCATATACAACTAGATTAGCAGAAGGAGAAAGAGAACATCTCATGTTCTCATTTGAGAGCAATGAGGGAATTCCTCTCTCTCTCTCTCTCTCTCTCTGTTTCACATACACACACACACACACACACACAGAGAGAGAGAGAGAGAGAGAGAGAGAGAGAGAGAGAGAGACAAGGGAGAAGGGAGGAGAGGGGAGGGGAGCGAAGGGGTCCCTGCACTTAGATTCTTATTTGGAAGTCTGAACATTTTTTCCACAGAAATAATAAGCTATATTATAAGTGTGTAGTTCACCTTCATTATGGGTTAAAATACATTTGTGGGCTGGCATGAGAAGACACCATTTAATAGCACTGTGTATACATGAGAAACTCTCATTCTGAAGTTTAAACCTCTGTTTTCAGAAGAAACTGTTAGAACACCTGGGACATGAGGGCCAGGGGCTACCTGCCTTTGTCAGGGCCATGCTTGGTGCTTTGGAGGAACCAAGGAAGAACAGCCTGGTTCCTGATCTCAGAGTGTTTACAGTGTGCACTGGGAAATGGTATGGAGCCATACTCCCAATTTGAATACGTTCACCTATCTGTTCATTTAACGTCTTTGGCTTTATAGTATAATATAGTCTAGTGTTTCTTGACTTTATAATTCTCTCTTTTTATACCTTTTTTATATTTTAAATAGTTTTTCTAAAATAAATAGCACATGATTATAGTAGAATCTTAGAATACTACATACTTATTTGTAGTGACAAAATCACTTGAAAGAATTTAAATATCTGACAGTAACAGAATGATTGATATTAACTGTTTTTCATCCATTCTGTGGGATGTTAGGCACCAACAAAAAAGAACAAATTAAAAATATTGATTGGTCTGGAGAAAGGACCAGGATGTATTGTAAGAATGAAAATCAAGATGCAAAGAAATATTTATGTTATTATCTCCTTTTTGCAAAGACAACAACGACTGCTTCAAAAAGAAGTTTTAACTAAAAAGGACAAAAGTGTAAATACCAAGCTTTTAACCATTGGTCACCTTAAGGACTCATGGGTTTTTCTTTCTTATGTTGAGGGAAAAAAATGATCATTTTCTAAAATTCATGCTTTAGCCAGGCTCGCTGGCTCAGCCTGTAATCCCGCGCCTTTGGGAGGCTGAGGTGAGTGGATTACCCGAGCCTGTGGGTTCGAGACCCGCCTGGGCAACTTGGTGAGACCTCATCTCTACAATAAATCAAAAATTAGCTGGGTGTGGTAGCGCACGCCTGTAGTTCCAGCTACTTGGAAGGCTGAGGCGGAAGGATTGCCAGAGCCCAGCAGGTCGAGGCTGCGGTGGCTGGGAGTGGCCACTGCACTCCAGTCTGGGCGACAGAGTGAGACTCCAACTCAAAAAAAAAAAAAAAAAAAGGAAGTATTCCAAGCAATCAAGAAAGAATTCTCCCCAATCATTTTATGACGCTAACATCACATTTATACCCAAACCAGTTAAAGATCCAACCAAAGAAAGAAAACTACAGGCCAATATCCTGATGAACATAGATGCAAAAATTCTCAATAAGACTCTAGCAACCTGGATCCAACAACACATCTCAAAAATAACTCACCATGACCAAGTTGGCTTCATCCCCAGGATACAGGACTAATTCAACATTCACAAGACCATAATATCATTAAATCCGTCAACAGATGTAAAAACAAGAATCATATGATTATATCATCAGATGCAGAAAAAGCTTTTGATAAAATCCAGCATCCCTTCTTGATAAAAGCCCCTGAATACCTAGGAATTGATGGAACATACCTCAAAATAATAAGAGCTATCTTTGAATAGCTGAACTGACAGAAATTGGAAGCATTTCGCCTGAAAACTGGAACAAGACAGGGCTGCCCACTCTTACCCCTCCTGTTCAACATTGTGTCTATTAGGTGGAGCTAATAGACAAGAGAAGGAAATTAAGGGTATCCAAATAGGAAAAGAAGAAATTAAGTTATTCCTCTTTGTGGATAATGTGATCCTATACCTTGAAAACCCAAGAGAGCCAGGCTCGGTGGCTCAGCCTGTAATCCCGCACTTTGGGAGGCTGAGGTGAGTGGATTGCCTGAGCCTGCGGGTTCAAGACCCACCTGGGAAACTTGGCGAGACCTCATCTCTACAATAAATAAAAAAATCAGCCGGGCGTGGTGGTGTGTGCCTGTAGTTCCAGCTACTTGGAAGACTGAGCCAGAAGGATCGCCAGAGCCCGGCAGGTTGAGGCTGCGGAGGCTGGGAGCATGCCACTGCATTCCAGTCTGGGTGACAGAGTGAAACTCCAACTCAAAAATAAAATAATAAAATAAAATAAAATAGATACTCTCACACTCATGTTTATTGCAGCATTATTCACAATAGCAAAAACATGGAACCGACCATGCTACTCATTGAAAGTGGACTGCATCAAGAAAATGTGGTGCATTTACACAATGGAATAGTATGTAGCCGTAAAGGAAAACAAAATTATGAACTTTGCAGCAATCTGGATGGAATTAGAGTCTATAATACTCAGTGATTTATCACAGAAACAAAGAACTGAGTACCACATGTACTCACTCAGAAGCGGACCTTGAACATTTATCATAATACTATAAGAAAGGGAATGTAAGATAGACAAGTGGGACCTCATCAAACTGAAATGCTTCTGCAAAGCAAAAGAAACCATCAAGAGGGCAGGGAGACAGCCCACAGACTGGGAAAAAATATTTGCCAGCTGTATATCTGACAAAGGCCTAACATCTAGGATGTACATGGAATACAAACGCGCCAAAAGGAAAAAAACAAACAGCCCCATTAAAAAGTGGCCAAAAGACATGAATAGACACTTCTCAAAGAAGATATACGGGCGGCCAACAGACACATGAAAACGTGCTCAGCCTCACTCATCATCAGAGAAATGCAAATCAAAACCACATTGATTTACCACCAAACCCCAGTAAGAATGGCCATCATTAATAAAACAAACAACAACAGATGCTGGTGAGGATGCAGAGAGGAAGGAATGCTTCTATACTGCTGGTGGGAACGCAAACTAGTGCAACCCCTTTGGAAGACAGTGTGGCAGTTTCTGAAAGAACTAGAAATTGACTTTCCATATTACCCAGTAATCCCCCTTTTGGGAATATATCCAGAGGAACTTCAATCATTCTTCAAAAAAGATACCTGCACACACATGTTTGTTGCAGCTCTATTCACAATAGCAAAAACATGGAACCAACCATGTGGCCCACTGAAGCTGAACTGGATTTAAAAATGTGGTACATATACACAATGGAATATTATGCAGCCATAAAGAAGGACAAACATATTGACTTTGCAGCAACTTAGATGGATTTAGAGTGTATCATACTCAGTGATCTATCATAGAAACAAAGAACAGAGTACCATATGTTCTCAGTCATAAGCGAACCCTGAACAATTATCATCATACTATAAGAAAGGAATTGGCAGTAGTGGGAACTGCCAGGGGAGGGGCATCAGGATTGGCAGTTGAGGGAAACTGCCAGGGGAGGGAGGGGCACAACTCATCAACAAGGGTAACTGCATAATGAACATTTTTATACCGAACTCTGAATTGTAGCCCACATCTTTAAAATAAAAAAAAGAAAGAGATTGGCAGTAGTGGGACACTGCCGGGGAGGACACATAACATCAATAAGGGTACCCACACTTTACCTGTATGATGACCACGTATGTACCCAGCCCTCATTTGTACCCCACATTTTAAAAATACTTTTTTTTTTTGAGTTGGAGTCTCACTCTGTCGCCTAGCGATCCTTCCGCCTCAGTCTTCCAAGTAGCTGGAACTACAGGCTTGCGCTATCACACCTGACTCATTTTAATTTATTGTAGAGATGAGGTCTCGCCAAGTTGCCCAGGCAGGTCTCGAACCCATGGGCTCAGACAATCCACTCACCTCAGCCTCCCAAAGCACGGGATTACAGGCTGAGCCACCGAGCCCGGCAAAAAATAAAATATTTTTAAAAAGTCATCCCAATGTTTAGCACAACATTTGAATGAAGCAAGAACTAGTGGGAGAGTTTGGCCATGAGCGAGTAAAAGGACTGGACTTGACCTTCTGGTGGAAACAATTAGAACACTGGACAAAACATACAAGGCAACCATTTTCAGACATTAAGTAACAGGCAGCACAGGACCATGATCCTTAAGAAAAGTGAAACAAATGAAGTTGGCCCTGTGATTACCTGTGCTTTCTGTTGGAGTCTATATCTATACTGCAGTTGTGATCATGAAGGGGTCTCAAATAGAGCCAGCAAAGGGAGATGAGGAAACAAAGATAGAGAGTCTGAGGCAGCTGCAAGTCATGAAGCAGAGTTTTGGAAGAGAGGTGGTGGTACAGAGTGTGTCTGCTGAGTGTTCGCTGAGTCCTGGGCCATCTAAGTGGATACCGACGCTCCAAACTCCTGGACAAAAAATGACTGGGTCATGGTAAACTAAATATTCCCAGAGCTCACATGGGCCTTAAGAATTGACCAAACTTCTGAGACCCAGAATGGAGAGGCCTTCTCGACCATCCAAGACGTTCATGTCTTTCTGGTAGGGCTGAACAATCCTTGGAGTAAAAGCTTCCAATCCTTGGAGTCTTGCCTTTAAGAAGCTTAAAAACAGGTCTTAAAGGAATCAAACTGATCTGCAAGTATAATCGCCTGTCTAAACAAAGCTAAAACATTATTAAAGTAGGTCAAAAACAAGACACTCAAAAAGGTAAAATTCACGATGTCTAAAAGCCAATAAAAATTTCTAGGAAGTAAAATATGACCCATAATCAGGAAAAAAATCAATCAATAGGTGCAATCACAAAAGTCAGAGATTATGGAACTAGTAGACAAGGATTTTTTAAAAAGCTATTATAATTGTGAACACACATTTAAAGAAAAATATGAACCTAATGAAAGAATAAATGGAAGATATAAAAAAGAACCAAGTAAAACTTCTAAGATAAAAAGTGCACCATCTGAAATGAAAATTTAACTGAATAGAGGCAGCACCCAGTTCTTGGTTTCTAAAGTGATTCTCCAGTAAAAAGAGCAAATCCTCCTTGGAGAAGTGACTAATTCTAGGGCACTATATTGAATATGAGCCTGGAGCATCTTATAGTGCCAGAAAGTAGAGAAGTACAAAAAACCTAAAAGTAAGAAAGAGCTAAAAAGTAAAATGCCAAAGGAACAGGGTAGAAAATGGAAAGGCCAATGCTGGAACAATTTGAGCATCAAAACAGATAAAGTCCAGTTGTTCTTTGGTGTCCCTGGGAGACTAGTTCCATGACCCTGAGGATAGCAAAATCCACAGATGTGCAAGCCCCTTACATGAAACAAGTATTTGTGTATAACCTGTGCACATCCTCTCATGTACTTAAGATCATCTCTAGATTACTTATAATACCTAATACAATGTAAATACTATCCAAATAGTTGCTTTACTATTTTTAAAATTTGAATTTTTTTATTGTTGTATTGTGATTTTTTATTTTTATCTTTTAAAAAATACTTTTCCATCTGCAGTTGGTTGAATCTATGAATGCTAAACCAGGAATATTCAGAGCCAATTGTACTGGATAATAACCCAAAGCATAAAATAAATATCTATGAGTCCATGATGATATAAATCAATGATAGAATAAGTAAGTAAATAAATAAAAAGAGACAAATAAACCATATAGAAGAATTTTAAATAATTATGTAGGGACTCATTCCTCAGTAAGGTGGAGCATGACTCCCACCTTGTAAGTATGGGCTTCATAGCATGACTTCCTTCCGAAGAATGCAGTGTGGTAACAGGGGAAAATGTAACTCCACAGTGGAGAAAACTGACAAAAACTACCTCGGACAGGTGATCAAAGTTAATACCACCAGTGATCAGTCATGTTGATAGCCGATACCCTTGACATGATGTGGTGAGAATGGTCCTGTACCTCGATGCTCTTCCTCCCCAAAACACATGACTCCAGTGTGATGGGCAGAAAAACGGCCCGCCCCCCGAAAGATCCATGTTCTAATCCCCAGAACCTGCAAATATGGTACCTACCATGGCAAAAGGGACTTTGCAGGTGTAATTACGGGTATAGACTTAGAGATGGGGAGATTATCCTGGATTATCTGGGTAGGACCAGTTTAACCAATCACATGAGTCCTTAAAAGTGAAAAATCTTTCCTGGCTGTGGTCCGAGAGAGAAAGATGTGATGATGGAAGGAGGATCAGGGAGATGGGACATCATTAGGTTCAAAAACGGGGGGAAGGGGCCACCAACCAATGAAGAGCAGCTGTCCTCCAGAAGCTGGAAAAGGGAAAGAAGTGGATTCCCCAACTGAGCTTCCAGAAAGGAACCTAGCTGACACCTTGATTTTGGCCTACTGAGATTCATGTCAGACTTCTGACCTACAGAATTGTAAGGTAATGAATTCATGTTGTTTAAACTACTAGAGCTGTGGTAATATGTTACATTTATTTAAAAAACTAGCCGGGCTCGGTGGCTCAGCCTGTAATCCCGTACCTTTGGGAGGCTGAGGTGAGTGAATTGCCTGAGCCCGCGGGTTCAAGACCCGCCTGAGCAGCGAGACCTCATCTCTACAATAAATAAAAAATCAGCCGGGCGTGGCAGTGCATGCCTGTAATTCCGGCTACTTGGAAGGCTGAGGTGGAAGGCTCGCCGGAGCCCGGCAGGTCAAGGCTGCGGTGGCCGGGAGCGGCCACTGCACTCCAGTCTGGGCGACAGAGTGAGACTCCGACTCAAAAAAAAAAGAAAAAAGAAAAAAAAAACTAATACACCTGATATAACCATGAGAGAAACATCAGACAAATCAAAATTCAGGGACATTCCACAAAAGACCTGATAGTAACTCCTCAAAACTATCAAGGTCGTCAAAAGCAAAGAAAGTCTGAGAAATTATCACAACCTAGAAGAGCCTAAGGAGACGTGCAATGTGGTATTCTAGATGGGATCCTAGGGCCAAAAAGGATATTAGGTAAAAATTAAGAAAAGCCGAATAAAGCATGGATTTTAATACATCAACGTTTGTACATTAGTTGTAACAAATGTACTTCAGTGATGTAAAATGTTAACAATAGGGGAAACTGGATGAAGGGTATACATAAACTCTGTAAATGTTTGCAATTTTTCTGTAAATCTAAAACTATTCTAAAATACAAGTTTATTCTTAAATATTCACTGGGTAGGATTAGGAGTAAATTAGACACAAAGAACCCGGAATATGATATCATAGCAATAGAATCCATCCAAAATAAAGCACCGTTTTTTAAAAGGCTGAAAGAAAAAAATGAACAGACACTGAGTGAGTCTTGAGACAATGCAAAGCTGTCTGACACATATATAACTGACATCCCTGCAAGAGAAGGAAGTCAGAAAAAATATTTGAAGGGGGAAACTCCCACAAAATAGAACTTATTTATAAAAAATTATGTATGTATTCTTACATGTTTAAACTTCAGTCACCTTTAAAGTACCCTCCATTTGATGCAACGCACCTATGAAGATGCTTTTTCCACTGCTCAAAACAGTTTTTTAACTTGTGAATTTTGATGCTTCTTAGTGCATCTGTTGTTTTTCGTTTCACCTCTTTCACATTGGCAAAACTTTTATCTTTGAGAACTCTTTCCATCTGGGGAAACACAAAAAAGTAGCTGGGGCAGAGGTTGGGTGGACAGGAAAGGTGGGGCATTGGGGTCATACCATCTTTGGTTAAAAACTACTGAACGCTCAGCACAGTGTGAGCAGGTGCACTCATAAATCACCCATAATGAAATGGGCAAACATGGTGAAAGAATCTCCAAAAAAATTCACTGCTGCCAAATGTAGCCTCTCACAACAATGCTAGCTAGTACACCGTTGCTGAGGAGTCACTAGAACACTCACCTCGCAGGTGAAGCCTAACTACAAAGGGCTCATACTTTTTTTTAAAAAATTCCATCTTTGAGGGATTCCTTCTCATAATCAAAATTTGTCCAAGTTTGATGAAAATAATAAGCCCACAGATACAAGAAATTCAACCAACCCTAAGCATGGGAATCAAGCAGATACAAAAACCACAGTATGGCATATCATGTTTCAAATTTCTGAAAACTCATGAAAAAAAGAAAAACCTTAAAAGCAGCTAGAAAATAGGCTCTGGTTCTGTTACAGAGGAACAAAATAAGGGTAACAGCAAAATTCTCACCAGCATCTCATGAGCCCAGAAGACAACAGAATGACACTAGTTAATAATCACACTGATGAGCCGGGCTCGGTGGCTCAGCCTGTAATCCCAGCGCTTTGGGAGGCCGAGGGGAGTGGATTGCCTGAGCCCGCGGGTTCGAGACCCGCCTGGGCAATTTGGTGAGACCTCATCTCTACAATAAAATCAAAAATTAGCCAGGTGTGGTAGTGCACACCTGTAATTCCAGCTACTTGGAAGGTTGAGGCGGAAGGATTGCCGGAGCCCGGCAGGTCGAGGCTGCGGTGGCCGGGAGCGGCCACTGCACTCCAGTCTGGGCGACGGAGTGAGATTCCGACTCAAAAAAAAAAGAAAAATTTTAGCTATTTTGTATGGCTCAAAAAATATGAATATACCTATATACAAACACACACATGTGCGTACACACACACACACACACACACACACACACACACACACACAGGAAAAATGTGTATTGTGAAAAAACTGCATGGATTTTTTAAATTTTGCATGAAAATAAACTTATACTAATTTTCTGAAAAGGATCTAGTCTGAGGCACTAAGAAGAAGAAGACATCAATTTGCAAAAAGCACCTAGCCGGGCTTGGTGGCTCAGCCTGTAATCCCAGCACTTTGGGAGGCTGAGGTGAGTGGATTGCCTGAGCCCGCGGGTTGAAGACCTGCCTGGGCAACTTGGCAAGACCTCATCTCTACAATAAATCAAAAATTAGCCAGGTGTGGTAGCGCGCGCCTGTAATTCCAGCTACTTGGAAGGTAGGGGCGGAAGGATCGCTGGAGGCCAGCAGGTCCAGGCTGCGGTGTCCAGGAGCGGCCACTGCACTCCAGTCTGGGCGAGGGAGTGAGACTCCAACCCCCGCTCCCCCCAAAAAAAAAGAGAGAGAGAAAAAGTCCTTCTTGGCTCCTGCTCTGTCCTCTCATCAAACAGGGGCAATTCTGTGAGAGTTTCTATGGGAAATCATTAGGCATTCAACTTACAATCCTGGGCTCCTTTTAACTTCGTTTTGTCCTCTAATCTTAAAAGATATTTAAAGGGCAACCGTTTTCTTCAGTTAATAATGTAGAAAAGACTGCATTGACATGCTTGAATTCCCGGGACCCTCAGGGATATATATCCTAATGGCGCTGTTTCTCTGGCGAACCCTAGTACTACATATCTATGTGTATATATGTGTGTATACATATATATGTGTGTGTGTGTATACACACATATACATACACACATATATACCACAGAGAGAGAGAGAGAGTGAGCATGCTAGGGAGAGAGAACAATTCATTACAGGAATCGGCTCATGCAATTAAGAGGCTGAGAAGGCCTACTGCCTGCTGTCTGCAAGCAGAAGAACCAGAAAGCTGGAGGTGTAATTCCGTTCAAGCCTGAGAACCAGATGAAATGACGATGTAAGTCCTGGTCCAAGTCTGAAGGCCCAGGAACCAGGAACACTGATGTCCAAGGGCAGGAGAAGATGAATGGTCTAGTTCAAACAGAGAAAGGGAATTCACCCTTCTGCCTTTATGTTCTATTCTGGCACTCCCTCAGCAGATTGGATGGTGCCCACCCACACTGGTGAGGGCAAATCTTTATTCGATCCACAGATTCAAATGCTAATCTCTTCCTGAAACACGGTCACAGACAAACCCAAAAATAATGTCTCACCAGATATCTAAGCATCTCTTATAGCCTAGTTGAGTTGACACATAAAATTAAATTGTGTGTGCATGTATATTCTGTCACAGAGTCATCAACAAAACTTAAACATATGTCTACTTACTTTTAATGACATCATCTGACCCATTTTAAATAGTATGACCCATTTTTCTGAGAGTGGTGAGAAATTTGGACCAACCCAAGTATTCTCAGTTTGTATCTCCAAAGGATGAAAAAAGGCACATGGCACAAACATTCACTGAGTATAAAGTATGTGCTAGGCACTCTGTTGGATGCGTAAACACTTTCCCACCCTGAGAGGTCATTCCCTTTGATGTTGGGTGTCTAGTTCCTAGTTCTGTGTCTTACCATCTTTGCCTGGGCTGCTGGAGCAAGCTCCTTACTGGTATCTCTACGTCTGTGTTTCCCAATAGTTCAGTCTGCTCAGATGCACAGTGTTATTAAAATGTATTGTGTCACTTTCCTGCCTAAAGCTCTTCACACATTTCCCATAGCAATTAGAACAAAATTCACACTCCCTTCAATGGCCTACAAAACCTCTCTCGGCAGATCGTCTGGCCCATGCCTACCTGACTCTAATTTCATCTGTGACTATTTTCATCAGTGACAGCTTACTGTGCTTAGCAGAGGGTCTGTACGCTAGAGCCCACGGGCAAAATCCAGCCTACTGCCTGTTTTTGTGCAGCCCCTGAACCCAGAATGGTTTTTACATTTTTTAATGGTTGGAAAAAAATCAAAAGGAAAACAATATGTGACATGTGAAAATTATATGCAATTCACATTTCAGTTCAATAAGTTTTATTGCAAAACACAGCCCTGCTCACACATTTATATATTGTCCAGGGTTGCTTTAGTGCTAAAATAACAGAGCTGAGCAGTTGCACCAAGACCAAACGGCCCACAAAGCTTAAAATATCTACTGGCTGGCCCTTTACAAAGGAAGTTGCCAACCCTGCTTTAGCCACACTGACCTCCTTTCTGTTCCTAGAGCTCCCTCTGTGCATTCCCTGCTCAGGGCTCCCTGTTTCCTGGTCTCTTCCTGGTATGTTCTTCTCCAGCTTTTTGCATGGCTGGTTTGTTCTCATAAGGTCTCGCCTCACTTGGACAAAACCAGCAACAGGTACTCTGCTAATAGGCTATATCTCTTACCGTAAAATGACCAGTTTTCGAACCCTGGATGGAGAGATTTGTTTGAAGACTCTCATTTTTATCTGGCACGAGCAAAGGAGTGAGGAGCTTCCTTGAGGCCATGCTTGACTCTGAACTCCATTGACCTGGTGGTTCTTCCTGCAATTGGCATGAAAGGTTGGTTCTCAGATTGTACCCAGGAGACTAAGAAACTGGAGGAAGAAACTGTGTGTTCCATATCCCAGACTTGGGGGAGATGTCACTGAAACTGTCCTCTTGATTTTTACAGCCACATTTCTATCACGTTAGCACCAGCAAAGCAGCAAGCACAGCCCGGAATAGTGGGCCTGGAACCGCCAGCAGAAGATATGGCTCTCTTTTCATTCCAGAGCCCTGGTCTGCCACAGAAGGCATCAGGAGGCCTTTCGGATGAAAGTTAAATCAATTAGTGTGTGGTGTAGCGGATGTGCACAGACCTCATATCAGAGGGCCTCTTTCCTCCACATCAGCTGCAGGGCCACGCCAAGTCACTCCCTCACTCCAAGCCTGTTTCCTCATCTGTAAAACACCAACTGACCTAATCTTCTCAGAGGCTGTTTACGGATCACATGAGGCTACGTTTGAACGACTGCTTTTTAAACTAAGTCTAGAAGAAATATAGACTATTTCACCAGCCCTCTCATACTATCATGAAACAGGAACATAAAATTCTACTTAAAGAATACCACTGTGACAGCTGTCACAATTTTGTGAGTATTTAGGAGTATTTAAATAAGTTGGTATTAGCCGGGCTCGGTGGCTCAGCCTGTCATCCCGCGCCTTTGGGAGGCTGAGGTGAGTGGATGGCCTGAGCCCGCGGGTTCGAGACCCGCCTGGGCAGCGAGACCTCATCTTTACAATCAATCAAAAACTCAGCCGGGTGTGGTAGCGCGTGCCTGTGATTCCGGCTACTCGGAAGGCTGAGGTAGAAGGATCGCCGGAGCCCAGCAGGTCGAGGCTGCGGTGGCCGGGAGCGGCCGCTGCCCTCCAGTCTGGGCGACAGTGAGACTCCGACTCAGAAAATAAATAAATAAATAAATAAGTTGGTATCCCCTTAAATGTACTATTTTGTTTTTGACAAGTATATGAGAAAAAGATATGTACGAGATTTGAAGGACTGTTGCTTGGAATGAGGATACGTTCTGTGAGAATGTGGGGCTCTCTGTCCCAGGCTGAGATGAGTGGAATTCGGAAAAAGAAAACTTCCGGGAGAAGAAGGCCATCCCAGGAAAGAAACATGTCAAGACTTCCTAGATAAGAGTCTCTTTCACATTTATGTGACAACTGTAGTTCAGAAAATGGATTTGCTATAGGGATTGTCTCGGGGTTACTGAACTCAGTGAATCCCAAAGGAAGCATCCTGACAGAGGCTACCAAGGGACCTCTGCATTGAGATTTAGCAAGAAATGCAGAACGTCCTGAGAGAGGGATCCCTGCCAGGCGAAGGACTGGTTTTGACACAAACTGTGTCTCTGTTGAGGCACCTGTGAGGGCCCTGAGTTGCCCCGGCCCTGGAGTCGGGAGACGTGGATCCCAGTCAGTGTTCTGACAAGTTCTAGCCACGCAAAGTTGATCTCTAGGAGCCAGCGTCTTCTGCAAAATTAAGACAACACACTCCATCTTTCAGGGCTTGGTGACGAGTAGAAAGAATGTACAGAAAACAATTTGCTCTGTGCCCTGCTCCGAGGGAAGCTGCCGTTGCTGTTCTAACATTCCCAGCCAGTTGCTGTAGAGATGTACGCTTTATTAAAATAATATCACCTTCATCAGGCTGCAGAGATACCAGTGTTGGAGCATGGCTGGTATTAGAAGCTAGCTAATCCTACTGAGACCACCTGGAGATGACTCATGGTAAGAAAACTAGAAAAGGACATCTGCATCCCTGGATGCCGAGACATCAGAGAGCACCTTCACTTGGCTGAAGAACAGAAGTGAGTCTGGGGTGTGATTCAGAGGACTGATGGAAGGTCAGAGCCATGGGAATTGTTTAGAATGGGAGTTGAGGGCCAACAGAGAGAAGCCTAATTGTGGTCAAGAAGGAAGTCAAACTCAGCTAGAATAGCTGAACTGAGCATTAGGCCAGAAAGTAAGCCACTAGCCAGAAGAGGCCCAAGGAGGTGGCACATGTAGATGGCCATTGCAGATTCTGGTGCCAGGGGACCCACCACAGCACTAGTTGACTATGCAAAGCCCGTGCCCTTGTCCCCCACCCCCACCCTGTCACACCTGCCTGACCCTTCCTGTGTCACTGCCCAGCCTGGTCCCACTCAATGGCATCCATAGCTCTGCTCTTTTCCTCACTGGCAAAGAGTAAAACAAAAGAGGCAGCAGAGGTTGGACCAGGTGAGAGGCCACTCACCCTGGGCAGCAGCTCTCCATGAACAAGGACACTCCAAGCCCCTAGCAATCTGGAGAGTCTCCTTGGAACAGATGGAAGAGGCAACTCCATCTGGTCAGAGCCAATAGCCTTGCCCACTCATGATTCCCATTCTCTCAACAGAGATTTCTACAGCAACTCACCGAATCTCTTCAAAGCTTGAGACCTGGAAGTGGGAGAGAGAAAGAAACTCAGAGCAAGAGATCAACGTGCATTCTGATGAGAGACAGACCCGGCTTCCAGTTCACCCCCTTCAGATTCCAGTTCATGCTTGCTCTCCTGTTTCAAGTACACCTTCCCTCCCCAACTGCCAGCAACAGCCGGCAGGTAGTGTTCCAAGCAAGAGCTCAATATGATCAGCCAGTGCATCCAAGAAGCTAGTTGAAGATTCCTGATGAATAATGCATAAAGCAGTGAGGTGTGAGAAAGATGAGTCCTGGGTGTTTTTCAGGACTTTGTGTAATCTTTCATGTACAAATATACTTTGTGAATTTCCAAGAAGAAAACATAGCAAGCCGGGCTCGGTGGCTCAACCTGTAATCCCAGCACTTTGGGAGGCTGAGGTGAGTGGATTGCCTGAGCTCACAGGTTCGAGACCCGCCTGGGCAACTTGGCAAGACCTCATCTCTACAATAAATAAAAAAAATTAGCTGAGCGTGGTAGCGCGTGCCTGTAGTTCCAGCTACTGGAAGGCTGAGGCGGAAGGATCACTGGAGCCCAGCAGGTCGAGGCTGTGGTGGCCGGGAGCGGCCACTGCACTCCAGTCTGGGTGACAGAGGGAGACTCCAACTCAAAAAAAAAAAACAAAAGAAAACATAGCATATGGCATCTTTCAAACTTAGTTGTCCCATAGAAAATGTTATGGGATGTGTCTCCCTCAATATCATATGTCAAAGCCCAAACCCGCAGTACCTCAGAATGTAACTGAATTTGGAGATAAGGCCTTTAAAAAGGCAATTAAGGTAAAATTGGGTCATTAAAATGGGCCCTAATCCAATGTGACTTGTGTCCTTATAAGAAGAGAAGTTTAGAACACAAAGAGATGCCAGACACAGGCACACGCAGATAAATGACCATGTGAACACACAGCAAAAAAGTAGTCATCTGCAAGCCAAAGAAAGAGGCTGTAGAAGAAACAAAAGCTGACAACACCTTGATCTTGAACATCTAGCCTCCAGAACTGTGAGACAATCAATTTATGTTGTGTGAGCCACGCAGTCTGTGGTTATTTTGTTCCAGCAGCCATAGCAAACTAACGTAGAAAACCCATTAATGTCTTAATGATTCATTTGGGATATGCCAGGACAGTATTAATAATAATTTCAGCCAGGCATGGTGACTCATCCCTGTAATCCCACACTTTTGGGGAGGTGGAGACAAGAGGATTACCTGAACCTAGGAATTCAAGACCAGCCTGGGCAACTTGACAAGACTTCATCTTTACAGTAAGTCAAAAACTTAGCCGGGCTCAGTGGCTCAGCCTAATCCCGCACTTTGGGAGGCCGAGCTGAGTGGATTGCCTGAGCCCGCAGGTTCGAGATCCGCCAGGGCAACTTGGCGAGACCTCATCTCTTCAATAAATAAAAAAATTAGCCGGGTGTGGTAGCACATGGCTGTAGTTCCAGCTACTTGGAAGGCTGAGCAGAAGGATCGCTGGAGCCCAGCAGGTCGAGGCTGCAGTGGCTGGGAGCGTGCCACTGCACTCCAGTCTGAGACTTCAACTCAAAATAAAAAAAATTAGCTGGGCATGGTGGTGTGTGCCTGTAGTTCCAGCTACTTGGAAGACTGAGGAAGAAAGATTGCCTAAGCCCAGCAGATAAAGGCTGTGTAGCCATGAGTGTGCTACTACACTCCAGCCTGGATAACAGGGTGAAACTCTGATTCTAATAATATAATAATAATAACAACTTCAATAATATTTTATTAATTTTGTTCTGGACACGCATTCAGTTTTATTTATTATCTAGTATCACCAATTTGTAAGCACTGACTCTCTCCACCTTTGTGTGAGTTCTTTGCACTTCATTCACATCAATCCTCCAATGGCCAGTGTCTACCACTACAGATAGCCAACACTTCCTGTGCATTCCCAGGCTGCACTTCTACTCCCTGGCTGAGGGTTTTGGAGCTGTGCTGGCTTTGTACTATGTCAATGTGGTTGAGCCCCGAGCTCAAAATATGTTTCCCAGAAAATCTGAATACAATTTGGAAGGCAGGAGTAGAATGGCAGCCAGGTTCGCAATCAAAAAGCTAGTGCAGGGTCAGGCACTGTCACAGTCCACACACAATGCCATGCCTCCGCTGGCTCACTGTGTTGCTTGCAGGGCAGCAGCTGGGCCTCAGCTCCACCAGAGTTGCTTCGCTTCTCTGAATCCTGGGCTTATGAGCAATTCCACAGGGAAGTGCACTAGTTCTTCTACAGGTCACCTTCATCATCAAAGTTGGAATGCTGGCCACATGAAAGAATGATGTGGGAAACACTGGCTCTGGCCCGTCCACATGAGTCCCATATCCTCTATGCAGGAGTCAGCTCAGGCTTGCCCTCTCTCACTTTACATTCATTTTTGCCAGTCCTGCTGGCTCCAGACCCAGATCTAGACACAGGTTGCAGCTCTCATAATCATGTAAGTTCTAATACCCACAATAAAGTCCTTGTTTTGCTCACGGTGGATTTGCTTCCCTGATCAGACCTTAACTGATATGGATTTTGGAACCAGAGTAGGTACTACCATAGTAAAAACCTAAAATGTGTGGACCTGACTTTAGAACCGGGCAGTGGACAGAAGATAGAGGGGTCTTGAGAAGTCTGTCATTGAATGCTTAGATAAACACGAGGAAAATGTTATTGAAAGCTAGAAGAAAAGAGATATTTTTCTATAACGGTGAGAAGTTTAGCAACATTAAAACCTGGGGTAACTTAGACAAAGTATCAATGAGTCACTTGATTTAGATAAGGGCAAAGTGTTGAAAGTGCCACCTGACTTCTAGGTGCCCACAACAAAAAAAAGATAGAATAGAAATTAGCGGAAGAACAGTTAAATATAAAGGTGACAAGGCTCAAAAATATGGCTTCTAATTCCCAGCCTCTTCAATTGACAAACAAATCTAAAATTATGAAATGGCTACTGGGTCTGGTTCCAGTTAAGATGGAGTGAACAGATGCCATGATATCTCTCTCACTGATCACATCTAAAAACTCTGGAGGGGACACACAAAGAAACTAATGAGGACTCTGAAAGAAAATGATAGCAGGTAAATTGGGGAGGGAAATCAAAACCCCAAGAAAGACCAACAAGCTGATGAGTTTCCTGCATTTTTTCCCTTCCATATCCCTTGACATAGACTCAGACAGCCAGAAACTTGTAACTGCTTACATGCAGGGACAGGGAAAGTTTCAAAAGAAACTCTTTCTAGTCAGTGGAATAGGAGCAAGGGTGTCTGCACAATAGACAGAGTGGAGGAAATCTGGTTTTCTCCATCCTGACCTGTCTTGATGCCATAAAGCAATGAGACTTGGGAGTCTTGGGGAGGAAATGAGTATATTTTGCACATAGGAGGGTTGTGAGGACAGACTGGCAGACTACATTATCCAAAGATGGCTATAACAGTATTTCTTGTTCCATGCCCTTTGATAATGTGATCTTGTCTTTTCTCTAAAGAGGCGAAGTCTGTGTCCCTTCCCATGAACCTAAGTGGACGTTTGTGACTGCGTCTATCAATAGAGAATAGCAGAAGGGACACCCTGTGACTCGAAGACTAGAAGAGAAAAGGCAATGCAGTGGCTTCCTGGCATTGTCTTAGGATACTTGTTCTTAGAGTCCAGTGGCCATGCTGTGAGAAAGTCCAGAGCACACGGTAAAGCCCCAGCTGAAGTCCTAGCTCAACCAAGCCCCAGCTGAAGTCCTAGCTCAACCAGCCCCAGACTGTGACAGATAATAAGAACACATGTCTTATACCACTAAAATTTGGGTGGTTTGTTTTATGTCACTAAAATTTGGGTTGTTTGTTATGTAGCAATAGGTTAACTAGAATGGGGACCATAAAAACAGCTGTTTTGTTACTTTTTTGTCAACAATCACATTTTCTTAAAAATCCGTCTCCCACTTGGACCCCCCAGCCCTACATATTGGTTGCTAGAGTTGTGCACCATGTTGTGCTCACGCTGGTTTGCACTTCTCATCTTGGTCTCTGGGGAGCTGTACTTCACTCATTGACAAGGAAACCCCACACAACATACACTGACATGAGGAACGGCCTCCAATCTCCACCCTCAGGAATCTTGCCCATCAGACGTGGGACCAGCAAAGGGAGAAGGAAAGCCAGTCGTGAATAATAAGCTCACAAAGATCAGAAGTTTAGCCGCCCCTTGTGAAAGCAGGGAAGAGTCATGAGTATAGTTCCTGCAAATGAAGTATCACATAATGGAAACCTAAGGAAATGTGTTAGAGAAATACAGGAAAAAATAATAAATGGGAGAGGGAAAATAAGAAAGAGAGAAAGGGGGAAATAAAAGGAATATGGACAAGAAAATAGAAAAACAGATTACAGGGAGGAAAGAGAAAAATCATGAGGAGAGAAATGGAAACAGGAGGAAGACCAAATGCAGTACCCAACTCTTGAAGGTGTGCCAGAAATACCTGCTGGAGGCATGCACCTATGAGTGGAGTTTCAAGAAAGGCAAGGTGGTATGCAAAGTGTACTAGCACTTTACTGTGTACAATCTATGCTTCATTTAACAAGTAAAGAAGAAAAAAATGCACTCACTCAACCAATGCATACTAATTTTAATGTGTCTCTTTTGTTAGAATATTAACATTAAAGTAATGCATTGTTATCCATTAAAAATGTAAAATTATGAGATGTGAAGATGGGACTTAAAATTTTGAGTTTGTTCCAGAAAAATACTTTATAAGGGCATCATGGCCTTCTAGAGTACAGACAAAAAGATGGTAGAAGCTGGCTCCCTGGCCATCACTTAGGATCTCTTGAGGAACCAGCATATTACACCATTAAATAAAGCATGCTGAAAGAAGACAACGGCGGTGACAGACCCAGAGCCAAGAACTGAAAAGCAGGCAGTACGGCAGAAGCCAGCAGTGGGGCCAGGTGTGATGGCTCGTGCCTGTAGTCTCAGCACTTTGGGGCTGAGGTGGGAGGATTGCTTGAGCTCAGGAGTTCAAGACCAGCCTAGGCAACATAGTGAAGACCTGTATTTACCAAAATAAAATTAAAATTAAAAAAATTAGCTGAGTGTGGTGGTACGTATCTGTAGTCCCAGTTACTCAGGAGGCTGAGGCAAAAGGATGTCCTGGGCCCAGGAGGTTGAGCTTGCAGTGAGCCCATGACATGTTACTGCATTCTAGCCTGGGCAACAGAGTAAGACCTTGACTCAAAACAAACAAACAAACCAAAAAAACAAATTACCGGCAGGCTTGGTGGCTCAACCTGCGATCCCAGCACTTTGGGAGACCGAAGCAAGTAGATTGCCTGAGCCCACGGGTTCGAGACCAGCCTGGGCAACTTGGCGAGACTTCATCTCTGCAATAAACCAAAAATTAGCCAGGCGTGGTAGTGTATGCCTGTGGTTCCGGCTACTTGGAAGGCTGAGGTGGAAGGATTGCCAGAGCCCAGCAGGTCGACGCTGGGGTGGCCATGAGCATGCCACTGCACTCCAGCCTGGGCAACAGAATGAGACTCCAATTCCAAAAAAAAAACCAGCAGTTGGTAGAATGTATCTTCACTTTATATTAAGACATCAAACCAAATAAGCATGTTCTTTCCTTCTTTCCTATCTGGGAAGCTTGTACAGTAAACTGTCACTGGGTAATTGAAAACAAAAGGAGGTTGGGACTTGCACCTCTATTTCTGGATAAGAGGAAATTATTCTACTAACCAGAGATAGACCCCAAGAAGAGGGAGTAACTTATTCTAGCTTTGCTGCTGGTGTCATCCAGCCAGTGTGCTTGGGCTAGTGGATTTCAGGTGTGCCGAGATATTGAGCTTCTCGAGGAAGGGTGACTCTTGGGGTGACCATGTGCAGCTCGATGCATGCTATTTACAAATATCACTTTCAATCATTATAATTTTCTGCCTATGTCCAGCGAGTTGAAGGGGGTTGAGAAACTCTGGCTTGTGGTTGAATCAAATCCTTATCAATGAGGCCTCCATGTAGATAACAGTAATCTGTGGATGATCTACCTTGATTCCAACCAAGTAAGGAGAAGGGAAATCTATTTGAAATACCTCACTATTCACTTGGCGCCTCCCCTGGTCACCAACTCTACTCCCAAATGAACACGGGGGGAAGTAGAGTAATGGGTCAAAGGTACACTTGTCACTGACCAGCTAAGTGATCTTAGGCACATTAGGAAGATTATCTAATGCAACTCCTTCACCTTATAGGCAAGGAAAACAGGACTGAGGTTAGGTAGCTTGAAATATCAAAGATACGGCTTGGAGGGGGGTGGGTCTGGCAGATGGGGGAAACTGCTAGGGGAGGGAGGGGCACACCTCATCAACAAGGGTACCTGCATGATCGATGTTTGTATACCTAACCCTGAATTGTACCCCACATCTTTATAATATAAGTAAATTAATAAAAAATTTAAAAAGACACGACTTGGTAATGCCAAGACAAGAATCCCTCACCTCTCCAGTGTAGTATGGGGGTGTTACTATCCCTGAACCAGACCACTGCCCTTACATGCCACGGGTAAATTATTCATTTCAGCCAAAGGAAAAGAACCTCACACCCACAATCACTAAGGGAGCTCTGCAGAACTGCGGTCCAAAGAGCATGGCCATTCACTAGACAGGAGAATCCAAAAGGGCACAGAGCCTTGGCACGGTCATCACACTGAAAGACCGGGGCTCTGATGTGCCAGTCCGGAAACTGCAGCCTTGGTTGCATCATGGACAGACATATGCCAGCTTTCCTCAAAGGCCTGTGTCGTAAACCAGAAATCCAACGTATGACTTTACAGCGGGAATAGGTCTTTCCTTCCTAAGACTACTTACTCCGTCCTCAGCAGCCCCTTCCAGGCATCTGGGTCCCTTGGAGCCTGCTCCGTGGACATCAAAGCAGAGCACAAGATTACCAGGCCCAGGGGCCCCGAGGAAGCCTTCTACCTGTCAGTTACCTCCCTCGCCGACCCCTTCCATCCCGCTCTGCCGTCTGGCTGTTGGCTGGAGAGGGTTGGCGTTGAGTCATTGCCCTCAGGCCCACACTCATCCTTCCCAGACAACGCCAGCACCGAGAACCCCTCTTTCTCCAGGTTAATACACGTATCACATACACTCAGCCTCAGACAAGTTCATAATCAGCACACTGATTAACCTGGGGCATCCCCTTTCTTCACTCAAAGAGTTCACTGATGATTCATTGGTCTGACTTCACCCATTACCTGTTGATATTTCCTCACTTTAGTCTGAGTGGTGACTTTATCTCGGAGTTGTGAGTGTCTCAGTGGCATCCCGGGACTGTCATACACAGTCCACCCTGCCTGTCTACCAAAGTCAATGCCTAGTGGCCTGTTCAGGTACCAACCAAAGGATGCCCATGCACAGTGTCTCAGAACCAGAAAGTGTAGCACATGTAGGCTTTCATCTAATATTTTCATTCTGAGATACATAGGGCTGACTTGCTGCACTGAACCACACTTTGCATAACTCTCTAGTTACTCTCTCCCGCTCTTATTCCATTTTCTGGTTTTTTTTCTTCTTTTTAAATCTTTCTGCTCCCTTTCCCCCTCAAGCTTATACCGTGGCACTCACACACAAGTATCCGCTGCACTGACATGCTGCCTCTGTTCTTTTAGGAAAGCAGCAGAGGTTAAATCCTGACTTTTGGTGCAGAACTCCACGACCAGTTGTTAGCCCATGGCTGTGTGACCTCTTGGAGCCTGTTTCCTCCTCTGCAAAATGGTGACAACCACTTGTGAACTAGTCACTTGTTTTCTCCCCAAGATTGCTGTGAGGTTTAAATAAAATAATGTAGGTGAGTACACTGCGAATAGCTTGGCAAGCCACACAACTGTAAGGAAAACATGCAAATAACTTGCAACAAAAAGAATTAGGTATTCACTTTCAGTCATTTAAACGTCACTGTTGTTCCTTCCTGGCATGTAAATCAAGAAAAATGTCAGGTATTGGATTCTTAGGGATCAGGGCTTTGTTTTTGCTGGGCAAGAGAAATATGCCCTCAAGTGCCTTGGGAATGTGGTTAATTTGATTTTTTGGTGCTGTAGGATTAAAGCCTTATCTGGAATTGTTACAGCTTTTTTCCTTTCAACTATATTGATGCTAATGTTGAAAAGTCCAGCAGGGATGAATGTTCTAAATACATATTACCTTATTTAATGAGCATCTTCAGCTGGGCTCGGTGGCTCAGCCTGTAATCCCAGCGCTTTGGGAGGCTGCAGCGAGTGGATTGCCTGAGCCCGCGGGTTCAAGACCCGCCTGGGCAACTTAGCAAGACCGCATCTCTACAATAAATCAAAACTAGCTGAGCGTGGTAGCATCTATAGTTCCAGCTACTTGGAAGGCTGAGGCGGAAGGATCACCGGAGCCCAGTAGGTTGAGGCTGCGGTGGCCGGGAGCGGCCATTGCACTCCAGTCTGGGCGACAGAGTGAGACTCTGACTCATAAAAAAAAAAAA
>NW_007232069.1:558535-559389 GCF_000164805.1 Carlito syrichta
TCATTCAGGCACCCTGTTGATAAGAGGTGTTTTCCCATCCCCCGACAGATATTTGCTACTGTTAATCCCATCCCCCTCCTCCCCCATAGTTTCCCAGGACCGTCAGTCATTTTCTTATAGTATTGCATTGGATGTTCAAGGTCCATTATATGAGTGAGAACATGTGATATTCTGATCTTTGTTTCTGTGAGAGGTCACTCAGTATTATAGACTCTAGTTCCATCCAGGTTGCAGCCAAATTCATGATTTTGTTCTTTTTTATGGCTGCGTAGTATTCCATCGTGTATATGTACCACATTTTTTTAATCCAGTCCTCTTTTGATGGGCAGCATGGTTGTTTCCAGGTTCTTGCTATTGTGAACAACGCTGCGATAAACATACGTGTGCAGGTATCTTTTTTATAGAGTGATTTGTGTTCTTCAGGGTATATTCCCAGTAGGGGGATTGCAGGGTCATATGGAAGGTCAATTTTTAGAGCTTTTAGGCATCGCCACACTGCTTTCCACAGAGGTTGCACTAGTTTACACTCCCACCAACAGTGTAGAAGTGTTCCCTTTTCACCACACCCTCTCCAGCAGCTGTTATTTTTTGAGTTGTTGATAATTGCCATTCTGACTGGAGTTAGGTGGTATCTCAGTGTGGTTTTGATTTGCATCTCCCTGATGATTAGTGAGGTTGAGCATTTCTTCATGTGTTTGTTGGCTTCTCGAATGTCTTCTTTTGTGAAGTGTCTGTTCATATCTTTTGCCCATTTTATAATGGAGTTGTTTGTTTTCTTCTTTTCAGTACGTTTCAGTTCCTTGTAGATCCAGGATGTTAAGCCTTTGTCAGACCTAGAGTTGGCAAAGACTTTT